>NC_058407.1:28994557-29259836 GCF_002201575.2 Neomonachus schauinslandi | reverse complement strand
ATATATATATATATATATATATATATATATATATATATATATATATACAGTATCTTATAAAGAGTAGATGCTCAATATGTTTTTATAAAGTTATTTTTTTAATTAGTTGAGCCATAGAGGAGACCACATTATAAATTTTAAAATGATACTTAGCTGTGTATGTACAAATAATAGTTCTAGGACAGGAGCCTAACATTCTCTGTTTTTAATCTTCATGTGCTAGTATTTTATGTTCAGGAAAAAATATGGGACAGAAGAAAATTTCCACATCAGATTAGGAAATTTAAGTTGCAATGATATATGAAGTGTATTGTGGTATCTGCCATGGATAGTTGTCTCTTTTTTTTTTTTTTTTGCTTCCTTCTTTTCAATATCTTACACAGTCCAGAGAAGTTGGAGAGTTTGAACAAAATCGAGATTACTGCTTCCTTTGAAGATTCTTTTCTTCCCTAGCAAATGGTTTCTATCAGGCTTTTAGCAACTAAGGTACTGCAAACAATTTTGTATAAATGTCTTTGCTACTAGATTCTCCACAAATCAAACACATTCTTCGAGCTGAAAAGAAATAAGAAGGAAGGACAATGTGGCAAGTCGGAAAAACCATCTGTTTCATCACAGGAACTGAACTTGATACCCAGATCGGAGATAATTTATTTATGGTAATGACTCCTCTCCTAATGTCCCAAGTAACATTTTGTCCCAGTGGTAGCCCCTGGATTACTTCTAATTCAAGCCCTTTGGAACTCTATCCCCTTAACCTCTTCTGCACAAAGAAAATAAATATTCAATGAGCACAGCACAGTAAGTGGACAAAAGGAATAAAATTCTTAATACAAATATTCCTAAAGTGATTTAATGATTTTACATCAGAGTATCCTGTTTCCTCAGACATATTATTGAATAAGATAAATATTAATGAGGAACTTTACAAACAGATTTGATCATTTTATAAAGCCTATCTGGAAATCTGGAGTATCATTGACATTTGTCTTTTATTTTTCTCTTTTCTTTAATATTAAAATAGCATATATCAAGTCTTATAATTGACATTTCATTTTCCCTTTCTCAGAAGAACTTGAATATAATAATATCCAGCAATCGTAATTATGCTTTCACTTTTAAGAACATCCTGTCTTTTCTGAGAAACAAACTGAGGGTTCTAGAGGAGAGAGGGGTCGGGGGATGGGTTAGCCTGGTGATGGGTATTAAAAAGGGCACACATTGAATGGAGCACTGGGTGTTATACGCAAACAATGAATCATGGAACACTACATCAAAAACTAATGATGTAATGTATGGTGATTAACATAACATAATAGAATAAAATTTTAAAAAAAGAACATCCTGTCTTTGATTGCTTGTAGTAGTTTACTTAAATACGACATATCTCCTTACCCTTAGTGAGTACAAAATGTATTATTTGATGGAACAATGGTATAGAGTATAACAAAAAAAATTATTACTATCAACTACTAAGCACTTTATATATATAAAAAATCTATAAATGATTGAATTACTATTTTTTAAAAGTTATTTGAACCCAGGACTGGTAAAATTTATCTTTTAAGTAAAATCAGTGAACTTTCACCATATTCCTCACTTCATAAATACAGTAACTTAAGAAGATGAATTTATAACTTCAATTCTTTCAAGTCTGTGGAATTATTACACATTAGGACTTTATTTCAAGGGTAGCAGTAACCTAAGTATTTCATATTCTGTGTCTTATAAATAAATAACCCAAATTTTCTGCTAGAAAATTTTTGGTTGTCAACTTTGCTGCTTCTTACACTCTAAAATCTGTTAAGACCTTAGTGCCAAAATGGCTTTAAACCAACTGTCATTCTATGAGCTGGATTCTGTAGTACCCTAATGAAGTGCCATAAGCATTTGATTCTTCTTATTTTGCTTAGTGAATACTTAAATGGATTTTTAAACTGCTGAATAGCTTGGAAAGAACTGAGTTTCTTTATTTTCAAAAGTGAAGTGCTCTGCCCTCACCTTAACAGACATCCACACAATTAAAAAGCAAGCAAAGCCATCAGGATGAGCATTCAGATGCAGAGGGAAAAAGTATTACAAAATTGCTATTTATTAAAATAGGCAATTATATTTCAGACTGACTTTCTGAAAGCACTGCTAACATATTATGTGTGAGACTACAGGGGAGAGAACTTGGGGATATGGAAAAAGAAATGCTTGTTACTTTCTTTCAATAAAGCAGGTGCATGTAGAATAAATCACTTAAATCCCAGCCCTATGAGACCTGTATTGCTCTCACTTTACAGTGGAGAAAACCATAGATAAGAGGGTTGCAGCAACTTTTCCAAAGCCACGCAGCTGGTGGGTAACAGTGCTAGACCACCAGGTTAGACCTTATGACTCCTGATGTCCTTGTTTGTCAGCATGCCGAGTCCCTCTCTAACGGGACCTACAAATGGAGGAACCCTGTGGAACATGGAGCAGTGTGGGAAACAGAGAACCCAGTGAACCCAAGTGTAAAGCTTAGAATGTCATTGCCTAAGTGTTGGGTCTTGGGGATTTTTATTAGTTAGGATTTTGGCACTTTGGTGTGTGTGTTGCACTGTGTTTCTCCTTCAGGCCTGTCACTAAGAATGTTACCTGAAGTCAGCAGGTCAAGTACTACACAGAGCCCGTGAAAGGGTATCTGCCCCATATCAACATGCATGCTTCCTAGACTTTCTATTTGACAGTATTTACTTGAAAGTGACCTCTGCCAGAAACATAACAAGCCTGTTCAATGATAAAAAAAAAAACCTCCACATTTAACATGGTTCTTCCATTCCCGTCAAAGAAGGTTCTGGCAGTGGCCTGGTCCCACACAAACTGTATCTCCTCAGCACTTTCCAGTAAGGCAAATCTCTCACTCACATAAATTGTCTTAATTGTTCATGTATTTTTAATAAATGTGTAATAAACTACAGGTCTATAAATGTGCCCTGTAATTTAAGAAAAATGAACTAGAGACAATTCAGTTAGTGGAATTAGTGGAATTCAAAATATGGCTTATTATATATTGCTGCGTTACACACTCACCCAGACCTCAGCGGCACAACAACCATGATCACCATTTTATCATATCTCACTATTTGGGGCAGAAATTCAGTTAGGCCCGGCTGCATCTTCTGGTGCCACAAGACATCGACTGGGGCAACATATCCAGTTAATGTGAGGTCTGGTCTGCAGGGTGTCTGATGGCTCCACTAAAATGCTGCCACCTTGCTGGAGACAAGTGGAAACCTGGATCCCCCTGTGTTCTTCTGTTGTTTCCATCTGTGCTCTCCAGCCAGGGAGTCAGACTCCTTGAAGGAAAGTGAAAGGCCGTAAGAGAGAACGAAGCAAGGGCCCCCAGTAGGATAGTGAAAACCTTGCCTATCTCTTTTGCAACACTTCTCACAACTGTAATTAAAATGATCGCTGATTCATTGTTTTATGTCAGTCCTGCTGCTATATTGTAACATCCATAGCACTGGAATCTTGTTTGACTTTATTCTGTTGTTTCCCAAATACTTACCACAGTGTCAGGCACATAGTAATGATAGATATCTGATGAAGAAATGGATGAATATGGAATGAATTCAATATAAATGTTCTAACAATGGTAGTAGAAAAGTATGGCCTTAGCTACTAATTGCCTTCTGAACAGGGTCAATTTGAGATAGTATGAACCTCTCTAATTTCTTTTTTCATAATAAAAATATTAACCTTTATTAAGGACTGGCTGTATGCCAGGTTGGCTGCAAAGGCAATTTCATTTATTCCTAACAATAGCCCCTGTAGGTAGATATTATTACTTTCATTTTATAAATAAGGAAATTGTAAGACTCAAGAAGGCTAAAGTGACTAGTTTAAAGATAGATAGATAGAGATATTCAAAATAACAGATCCTGGACTTCTACCAGGATGTGAGATAATTAGTGTGGGTTAGAGGTGGGCTTCAACATTACACAGTTCAAGTCAAGTGCAAACCCCAGAGGCTTTATTTTCTATTCCCCCAACAACTCTCTGCTTCAAGATCTCAACCCACGGATTTTTGAAACTTTTGCCCTAGCTGATTGAAAATATAGTAGACTGTCTATATGGGGCAGTTAGAAGAGGCTTCACAAAGCCTCAGGCATAGAAAGATGTCCATCTGTTGTACATTCCCCAAGGCAGCTTTCAGTGGAAGATACACATCTAGAAGGAGGACAGAAAAAGCCCAGCAGCCCATGTGACTTATTCTGGTAATAATACATTTACAGGCCCTGGCTTCGCTCCTCTGAGCTTGCAGGCACAGCCACTCACAGCACCAAGTGGTACTTTGCTCCTCTCCATCCGGCCCCCTGCTCTGGCATTCTGTAACATTACGTTTCACCTTCGCTGCTCACTCCAATCGCTAACTTCCTAGCCCAGCTGATCAGCTTCCAGGATTGAGGAGTGAGGTGGTTACATCTTCCTTCTCATTTCCTTCCAACGGTATTATTGTGATACAAAATTTATGTTCTTTCCTCAGGACATCTCTTGATTCTCAAAAGCTTATTTTAGAAATCAAAGAGTATGGACTATTTCTTTTTCATTCCTACTATAATAATTCTACTTCTCTGCCAAACAACGTGGGTATTTCTGACTGGATAAGAGAAAGGTCTTCTATAAGAAAATAAGAAGCAAAGCATTACTGTTTGAAGATGGTCCTATGTATACCATCCCTGACACAATCTGTTAAGTATAGGCTCTGAATGTTATTTTATAGCCCCTGACTGACACCTGCTGTGCAATATTTTACTAGACTTCCTTAAATTGCTATATTTTAATTTAATAAAACCACACTTGTTTTCCTTTTATCACAAAATGCCAGGCTACCTTTTTTTTTTGTATAAAATATTGAAGTTTGTTTGGAACTGTAAATGCTAATAAAAAGCAGTTCAGCTGACTGTCATTTAAAGGAAAATGTATCAATTTCTCTTATTCTTTTCCTTCTCTACCTTGTTCTCCTGTTTTCCTCCAAAAAAATTAATGTCTAAAGACATTAGGTGGGACAGAGCATGGTTGATGTCTAAGCTAGTGATGGAAAAGGTATACTGGGGAGACTTACATTGTATATACCATACAATGGTATATCAGAGCCCAAGTGACTTCAGAAGGCTTCCACTGATGAGGGTGGCTGGATGTTGAGTGACAGAGTCTGAGCATGGTGAGGAGGGTATCCATGTGGACCGGATCATCATGGTCTGAGTAGGAGTTTGACTATGCCCACAGGGGGTTATCTGTCAGTGCACAGGACAGAGCCCAAGCAGAGCTAGGAGGTCATTTGTGCAAAAGAAGAGGTAGAAGTGGAAATAGAAGTTACATATAGTTAGATTGATCAAATAAATAAATAAGCAAATAAATTAAGGATGCTGCTAGCCATGTTATTCACTGTCAGAGAAGGAAGTAACAAAATCTATAGGGTAAAAACTAGAATAAGCCCTGTTGTATGAGGTTAGAATTCATTTTATTATATTAGTCAGCTAGGGCTACCATAACAAAAATGCCACTGTGGATGGCCTGAACAATAGAAATTTATTTTCACACAGTTCCAGAGGCTAGAGGTTCATGATTAAGATGTAGGCAGATTTGTTTCCTTCTGACGTCTCCTTTCTTGGCTTGCAGATGGCTGCATTTTCATTGTGTCCTCACATCATGGGCACCTCTCAGTCTGTGGGATATCTATGTCTTAATTTCCTCTTCTTTGAAGGACCCCAGTAAATTGAGTTAGGGCCATCCATATGACCTCATTTTACCTTAATTGCCTCCTCTTTAAAAGCCTTATCTCCAAATACATCCCATTCCAAAATACTGGGAAATAGAACTTAAACATATAAATTTGAGAAACATACACTTCAGATCATAACAGTGAAATCATGATTCTTTCTATATATGTATACATATAATCTATTTCATGATTCTTTCTATATATGTATATATATAATCTATCTTTGTCCACTGAAAGGGGCTGGGATCAGTGATACTCCAATAGCCATGAGCACATCTGGTGCCCAGATCTTGGCTACTAAATACCATTCCCCACTTAAAAGAACTAGCATTCTTTGGAGAAGTGGTTGATTTAAGATCTGGGACAGGGAAAGTACAAGACAAGCACGGAACATCTTATCATGGCAGAAACATATGAAATGTTCAAATAGTGGTGGGAACATGTAAAAATGGGGGGGGGTGGATTTATATTTCTGGTATGGCAGAGTAAGATTCTACTGAATCAATGGTCCCAAAGATTACTATAAACACTGGGAAAAAATAACAAATAAACCAACTAAAACAAAAACTCAAGGGGCACCTGGATGGCTTAGTCGGTTATGTGTCTACCTTTGGCTCAGGTCATGATCTCAGGGTCCTGGAATGAAGCCCCACGTTGGGCTCTCTGCTCAGGGGAGAGTCAGCTTCTCCCTTGCTCTCTCTCTCCCTCTGTGTTCTCTCTTGCTCCTGTGCTCTCTCTCAAATAAATAAATAAAATCTTAAAAAAATAAATAAATGAAACAAAAAATCAAAATAAAAAATCCTGACAGAAGATTCTGGAGGAGAGTCAAAACTTGGAAGAAAAGTGAATTTCTTGTTCTAGTGGCTTTTAGCTTGAGATTAGTCAAGCTTCATGAAATGAGTGCCAAACAGGACAGCTACAATTCCAATCAAAACCCCAGTCTCTCTAGATTGAAGGACAGAGTTTGGACAAACTGACCTGCTGGAAAATAGGGGGTGAAGGGATAAGATTTGGAAATTAGATAGGCAGAAAGTGAGAGCCCAGAATTATATACACAAACTGCAAAAACCTCTAGCTGACTTTTAACAAATATAAGGACAAATTCCAACTTAAGATAAAAAACCTGACTAAACTTTGAGCTGTTTCCCCAAAAACAGTTTATAGTTTGAATCATACCAAGTCAATTGCCTACTAAAACAAACAAAAAAAAGTAAGTACTCTTTGCGAAAATGTAACAGAATTCACAATATAATATCCAGACTGCAATCTAAAAATAGCCAACAACTGGGGTACCTGGGGGGGCACAGTTGGTTGAGCGACCAGCTCTTGGTTTTGGCTCAGGTGGTGACCTCAGGGTTGTGAGATGGAGCCCTATGTTTGGCTCCATGCTCATGCTTTGGTTTCCCTTCCCCTATGTTCATTTGTTTTGTTTCTTAAATTCCACATATGGGTGAGCTCTAGGAAACAAATTGAGGGTTGGTGGACAGAAGGTGGGGGGGGGGAAGGCATAACTGGGTGATGGACATTAAGGAGGGCACTTGGTGTAATGAGCACTGAGTGTTATATGCAACTGATGAATCATTAAATTCTACCCCTGAAACTAATAATACACTATGTGTTAACTAACTTGAATTTAAATAACCCCCCCACAAAAAGTCGGCAGAGGACCTAAGTAGGTATTTTCCCAAAGACAGACAGATGACCCAACAGATACATGAAATCATGCTCTACATCATTCATCATCAGGGAAATGCATATCAAAACTAAAATGAGATATCACCTCACACATGTCAGAATGGCTAAAATAAAAAAGATAAATTATTGTTGGTGAAGATGTGGAGAAAAAGGAACCCTCATGCACTATTGGTAGGAATGTAAATTGGTACAACTACTGTGGAAAATAGGATGAAGGTTCCTCAAAAAATTTTAAAAAGAGAAATTTTTCAAAGTAGCCATTGAAAATTGCAACATTATATACAGAGGAGCAACAATTTGAATGACTGATGATTCCTCATTAGAAACTATAAGACTATAGAGGCCAAGAAACAGCAAGACATGATTAAAGTGCTGAAGAAAAAAAAGGAAAAAAGGAAAAAAAACTTTCCACCCAGAAATCTATATCCAGCAAATATCCCTTAGAATTATATTAACGTACTTGGGTTATCATAATATCATATATACAGGCTGCATAGTTTAAACAACAGCAAATTATTTTATCACAATTCTAGGAACTGGAAATAACATTACAGCTTTTACATAATACGACACGAGATCAGAAGAGACTATTATGAGCCATTACACACTAATTAATTGGATAACCTAGAAGAAATGGATAAATTCCAAAATACAACTTATCGAGACTGAATCATGAAGAGATAGAAAAACAGAACAGATCAATAATGAGTAAGGAGATTGAATTACTAATGAAAACCTCCCTCAAAACAAGAGTTTAGGACCAGATAGATTCACTGATTAGTTCTACCAAACATTTAAATAATAGTTAATGTCAATCCTTCTCAAACTCTTCCAAAAAATCAAAGAAGAATGAACACTTCCATACTCATGTTAGCAGGTCAGAATTACCCTGATGCCAAAGCCAGATAAGGACATTATCGGTAAAGAAAATTATAAGCCAATATCCAGGATAAACAAAGATGCAAAAATTTTCAATAAAATACTAGCAAACCAAAATCAAGAGAACATTAAAAAGTTCATACCACATGATCATGTGAGATTTATCCCTGGGATGCAAGGATGATTCAGGATTTTCAAATAATAAACTTGATATACCACATTAATTGAATGGAAAATCATACGATTACCTCTGTAGATGCAAAAAATGCATTTGACAAAATTCAGCATCATTTCATGATAAAAACTCTCAACAAATTAGTATGGAAGGAATGTACCTAACATACTAAAGACCATATATGGGCAAATCAACAGCTAACATCATACTCAACAGTGACAAGCTGAAAGGTTTTTCTGCAAGATCAGGAGCAAGACAAAGATGCTGCTTCTATTCAACACAGTACTGGAAGTCTTAGGCAGAGGAATTAGGCAAGAAAAACAAAAGACATCCAAATTGGAAAAGAAGAAGAAAAATTGTCTGGTTTTTGATGACATAATCTTATACAGAAAATCCTAAAACCTCCACCAAAAATGGCTTGAGCTAATAAACAAATTCAGTGGAGTTCAAGGATGTAAAATCAACATAAAAAATCAGTTGTTTTTATACACTAACAATGATCTCTCAGAAAGAGAAGTTAAGAAAACAGCCCCATTTACAATACCATCAAATAAAAATAAAATATCTAAGAATAAATTAAACCAAGAAGGTAAAAGATCTGTACACTGAAAACCATAAGACACTGATGAAATAAATTGAAGAAGATGCAAATAAATGGAAAGATAGCCCATGCTTATGGATTGGAAGAGTTAATATTGTTAAAATGTTCATACTACTTAAAGTAATCTACAGATTTCATACAATCCCTATCAAATTCCCATGGCATTTTTCACAGAAATAGAAAAAATAATTCCTACAATTTCGTATGGAACCACAGAAGACCTGAAATGGCCAAGGTAATCTTGAGAAAGAACAATAAAGCTGGAGACATCACACACTTCCTGATTTTAAACTACATTAAGAAGCTATAGTAATCAAAACAATATGGGACAGTCATAAAAATAGACTCATAGACCAATGGAAGAAATAGCCCAGAAACAAGCACACATATATACGTTTAATTAATCTTTGACAAGATTGCCAAAAATACACACTGGGGAAAAGATAGTCTTTTCAATAAATGGTGCTGGGAAAACAGGATATTCATATACAAAAGAATGAAATTGGACCCTTATCTTTCACCATACACAAAAACCAAGTCAAATGAATTAAAACTTAAATATTAGACCTGAAACTGTAAAACTCTTAGAAGAAAATATAGGAAATAAACTTCTTGACATTGGTATTGACAAAGATTCTCTTTTTGAATATGACAACAAATGCACGGCAATGAAAGCAAAAATTTCAAGTGAGACTATATAAAACCAAAAAGCTTCTACACGGCCAAAGAAATTAAAATGAAAAGGCAACATATGGAATAGGAGAAAATATTTTCAAGCCATATATCTAATAATATTAAAATACGTAAGGAACTCAATTCAATAACAGCAAAGCAAATAACCCGATTAAAAAAATGGGCAACTTACCGATGGCCAGCAGGTATATGAAAAGGTGCTCAAAATCATTAATCAGGGGAATGCGAATCAAAACCTATTTGTCTGACATCTGTTAGAATGATCATTGTCCAGATGAAAAGATAACAAGTGTTGGTGAGGATGTGGAGAAAAGAGAACACTGTTGGAAAAAAGCGTAAATTAGTACAGCCACTATGGAAAACAGGATGGAGTTCACTCAATAAATTAAAAATGCAACAACCATCTGATCCACCAATGCCACTTGTGGATATGTATCCAAAGGAAATGAAATCGGTATCTCAAAAGGATCCCTACACTCTTGTATTCATTGAAGTATTAGTCACAATAGCCAAGATATGGAAAAGAGCAGTGGATGACTAGATAAAGAAAATGTGATGCTAACTGAATAAAGCCAGATACAGAAAGACAGATATTGCATATTACTTCTGTGTGAAATACAAAAGGTTGAACTAAGATAAACAGAGAATAAAAGAGTAGTTGCCAAGTGTTGTGGGGGTGGGGGAAAATGGAGAGATGCTGACAAAGGGCACTGACTCTGTTACAGAAGGAGTAAGTTCTAAAAAATAATAAAATAAATAAAATAAAATAAATTCTGGAGAGTGAATGTAAAGCATGATGACTATAGTTAATAATAACGTACTGTGTACTTGACATTTGCTAAGTGAGTAGCTCTTAGGTGTTCTCACCACAAAAAGATTGTTAACCATGTGAAATAATAGATATGTTAATTGGCTTGGTTGTGGTAATCATTACACAAAGTATACTTTTATCAAAACACCACATTGCACACCTTTAATATCTACAATTTTTATTTGTGTATCAGATCTCAATAAAGCTGGGAAGAAGAGAATTAAACTCTAAACTCTCCCCAGATTTTCAGTTCCCAAAGATATATAACCCTAATGGGGAGTTATTAGACTGGGGAGCTGGGAAGGACGTTATGATGGAATCTGTGAGTCAGCAGGGGTTTCACCGTGACATTGCATCATCGATGCCCTCAAATCAGCCTCTACCATCCATTCTCACTCCCAACACAAGGATAGTTTTAGAGCCAAAACAAAAGTAGCCTGCACAAACTCTTTGCTAAGGAGGACTCCTCATTTTAAAATGAGCTGAAATACTTAAACTTTCATTAATGTAATTTTTTTTATTCAAAAATTTGGTGTGGCGTATTTTTTTTAAGTGACCACAATATACCAGGCACTGTTCTAGGTCTAAGAAATCCAACTAAAAGCAAAACTTACAGAACCTCTGCCCCATGGAGATTAGAAACTAATAAGGGGAGATAGATGACAAACAAGCAAATAATAATAATAATAATAATAAATAATTTTAAGAGCTCATGTGTTATATATTATGCAATGTAAATGAGATAACACCAAGTAATGTCTAATTAAAACAAAATGGTGAAAGGGTTATGTGAGACTAGGTGACCACTTGCAGCAAACACTGTGTATAGTATTTACGGCGTGCCAGGCCCTGTTCTCAGCACATTTTATGTATGTTTCCCCCATGATGTGATTTATGTGAAGTAGCAAGTCAAGGCAAGTGTTTGGAGAAAAGATTCTGGGTTCAGGGAGAAGCAAGGGCATAGAGTCAAAGGAGGAAAGGACGTAGCGTGATTAAGGAACGGAAGGCAAGGGTGGCAGGTGGTGGATCATGCAGAACTAGGGAGGTAGAATGAGGAATCTGGACGGCTTTCTACATACACCAGAAACAACTACAGAGTTTTACACAAAGCAGTGATAGGATTACATTTACATTTTTAAAAGACTCAATCTGAGCACTTGGAATAAAGGGAAATAGGAGTGCAATGAGAATGCTGAATCAGGAGGTGATTGTTTCGGTCCAAACAGTCGATGGGAGCTGCTTGGAATACGAGGGCTGTGGTAGAATTTCAGGCTGACCACGACCTGTTTCTCCTTTGAACTGCCATAACCTGTTGTTTATACCCATGCCGTGTGCTATTATAATTCTGTACTCCAGTTTTAGACTCTTTTGGTAGCAGGGACTAAAGCTTACTCATCTCTATTTTTTTCTCCTGGTTTCTGGGCATATTCTGTATGGCAGATAGTCGATGATTATTTTATTCAATCAAAATAAACACAGTTGTAATATTCTCCTAGTGTACCTGTACTTTTACATGAAAATATACACAGTGTATTTGGATAACAAAAACTCAGAACAAAATACATGTTTGAAGCTTTAGATTGTGTAAGTTTTTGTTTTTTTTTTAATTTGGCTTCACTTTTCTTTCCTCTTGTATTACTGCCAAGTGTGAAGTTTAAATCTACTTTTGAGTTAAACCAGTACAAATAAAGCTTCGAGCAATTTTTAAGAGGAGAAAGAATATGTTTTTTGCTGTCTCATAACTCAAAAATAACTGAGCCAATTTAATTTACTCGTTCTAAAGTGGGGGTGTTGGGGGAGGGGCAGTAGAGATAGAATGTGGAACAAATAAAAAAATAACATCTCTCATAAGACTAAGCCTGTAAATTCTCAAAACCAAACAAACGTCTTGAGATGTTGTAAACAAGCAAAGATGGAAGCTGAAAAGAAAATTCCTTTCACCTTTCAAGGAAACCTTCTGCAGTTTGACATCAAAGGTCTTAGACCAAGATAAATCATTCGGGTTTTTGAAAGGAAGAACATTTCAAGAAAACACTGCTTGAGGAAGACTTATGAATATATCTAATACATCCTTGGTGAGAAAATATTGTGAGAACAGATTGTGGAAAGAGAAATATGAGAACAGCAGAGGTTGAATTTAATGATCTATATTTGTGCTCCTTTTTTTTCTTCTCTTCTGATTATAACTTCTCATCATATTTCCTATCCCCTTCCAATAAACATGCCATACACAATGCGGTTGTTTTGTCTTTTGTGATAAACATCACTCCATCAATACACATACACACCCAGGAAACAAATCACAAGAACTTCATAATATTTAGAAACACTCAACCTTTTTCAATTTCTGAAGAAGGGAGTTAATAAAAGGAGAATACAGAGGAAATACTCATGAGATATTAAGCCCTCTGAAGAGTGCTCTGAAGAAAAAGCTCTCCATAAGGATGTGAGCAAACACTTGGCCACACTGGAGAAACAGGAAGGAAGTGCTTACTGGAGATTTGTGTGAGGGAATCAGGAGAGCAGCAGCTGAAACAAACCCCAAAAAGGTTTGTAATGCTTTGTTATCAAAGTGGTCTCTTCGTCTCCCATCGAAGTCACCTTATTGATCCGTATGATAACATATTATCTTGTTCCCTCTTTGAGAACCAGCTCTAAATTAAGCAAATTTCTCCCTGTAAAGTTAGTTACACCAGAATGTGTCTCATATTCTTCAAATATTGCTTCAACTAGGGGAGATTTCTTTGTTACAGGTTTTCTTGGAACTGAGTTCCCATCAATCTGAGGATATACCTCAGCTTTTTACATTCACTACCGTGACTCTTTGATTAATGCCTGCCTCATTCACCCAACTAGTGGACTGACACTTTATAAATAGCTGTTGAAGGAAGTGACTTTGTGACTTGAATTTCTTAGCTAATAACATCTGCAGTATATACATATATGTATAGATTTATACCTGTGGTGTGTGTTTATGTGTCTTTATTTTCCAGGAGTTTTAATTAATTCTTTTTCTACCATCCAACCACTGAAATTAGAAGAAATAAAATAAATTGAGAAGTTTTGATAGGATATATTAATGTTTGTTTATATTTGTTATATCCAGAGTTGGACTTACACATATACAGGATAGGGAGGTAGGGAGCTTGTCTTTTCAAGAGCTTGCATAATACACCAAGATAGACCACATACTGAGGCACGGAACAGTCCTCAACAAACATAAAAGGTTAAAATCTTATAGACTGCATCTTCCAAACACAATGGAATCAAAGACATTAATAACAAAGAAAATAGGGAAGCCTCTAAATTCTTTGAAAGTAAACAACATGTTTCTAATTAATCCATGGATCAAAAAGGAAATCTCAAAGGAAATAGAAAAACCTATGGATCTCAAAATGGATTATGAACGATGCAGACCTCTTTCAATGGGCATAAGGGTTAAACTGTAGAGTATCTGTACCATAGAATGCTACTAAACAATGAAAAATAGCAAGTACTATCAACTACCCATATCTCTAGGGAATTATGTTGAGTGAAAAAAAATCAATCCCAAAAGGTTACATACTGCGGGATTTTATTTACATACCATTTTTGAAATGAGAAAATTATAGAAATGAAAAACAGTCTAGTGATTGGCAGGGATCAAGAAAGGTGCATAGGCGGGAGGGAAATGAATATGGATATACAAGTGTAACATGAGGGATCCTGATGAGAGTATTCTGCATCTTGGCTGTATCAATATCCTGGTTGTGAGACTGTAGAGTAGTCCCCCCTATCCAAGGGGATGCCTGGAACCACAGTTAGGACTGGACTCTGTATGCACTATGTTTTTTCATATTCATACCTTCCTATGATAAAGTTTAATTTTTGGAATAGGCACAGTAAGTGATGAACAACAAGAACTAATAATGAAATAGAAATATTATAATGATGTACTGTAATACAAATTAGGTAAATATGGTCTCTCTCGGGTGCCTGGGTGGCTCAGTTGGTTAAGCGACTGCCTTCGGCTCAGGTCATGATCCTGGAGTCCCTGGATCGAGTCCCGCATCGGGCTCCCTGCTCGGCAGGGAGTCTGCTTCTCCCTCTGACCCTCCCCCCTCTCATGTGCTCTCTCTCATTCTCTCTCTCAGATAAATAAATAAAATCTTTAAAAAAATAAATAAATAAATAAATAAATATGGTCTCTCTCAAAATATCTTACTGTACTGTCCTCACTCTGCCTCTTGTGAGGATGTAAGATGATAAAATGCCGAGGGGACGAGATGAAGCGAGTGAATGACACAGGCATTATGACATAGAATTAGGCTACTAGTGACCTTCTGAGGCTACGTCAGAAGGAGGATCATCCACTTGCGGACTGAGGTTGGCCATGGGTAGCTGGAACCATGTAAAGTGAAACTGTGGACAAGGGGGACTTCTGTACTGTTTTGTAAGATATTATCATTGGAGAAAACGGAGTAAAGGGTACATGAGATCTCTGTGTCTTATACCTTGCAACTAACTACCTGTGAATCCACAATGATCTCAAAGTAAAAAAGTTTAATAAAGTAACTATGATAAGTATAATTACTATTTTCATTTTTAAAATAAGGCAATTGAGGCAGACCGAGTTTAAGTAATTTGCTCATTGTGAGAGGAGTCTTAAGTGACAGAACTGGGATTTGAAGCATCTGGGTTTTGAGATCAGAATTCTCACTCTTAACCCTAAAGCTTCACTGCTTTTACTTTTTCCTGGCTGCATGAAGCCCACAAATAAGTTGTCTGATTATCCAAATTATATTTCATAAAATAATCTTGTAACATTCCAAGATAACCAACATTGAACAACACACAACAAGCATTCTTACTTTACGTAACATGTGAAAGGCCAACATTCAAACTCTAGTACATAATAATTAGGACCATAACAAATATATATGACGTAATATATATATACAACATTCAGTTCTTTTTATGTACTAAATTTAAGTGGCTATTCTAATTCAAATGGTATACAATGGCTTATAAGGGCTACTTGCTTTTTTATCAGAGTGACTCAGAGAAAGCTCATGTTTTTCAAAGAACTGCTTAGAAATCAACATAGTTTATACAGGTCTCAATTCCATTAAAGAAAGCTTCTCAATTAAAAACCACCATAGTATAAAATCTATCTTAATTCATAGACCATTAACAGGATTGATTTTTTTAGTTGTATTGTGACATCAACCCTACATTAAAAATATTATGACCAACATAATAGGAGACTGTGGACTTTCTGTGAACAAGACTTAAAGGTATTCTAAATCTTATCATTCTAATCTGATATTAAATGGTCATAATTATTTGGCATTATTTCCTTAACTTCTTGAGTTTTGTTTTTTTTTTTTCCATTTCATTCTCATAGCCTTATGAGGAAGAGAGAATAGACTCAACTATCCCTAGCTGATGATGCAGCCAAGGCAGAGGGAGGAAACCTAATGTGTCCTGCCCTTCTAACCAAGTCTGATAATTTCATTTGAGAGAAAGAAAGAATTCCCTTATACATTGCCATAAAACAGAGTGACAAAGTAATAACTGGATAGAATCTAAGTGAAAAGTTAGTATAGAAAGCTGTCCAGAAGTCATTTATAGAATCACACCAAAAATGAGAAGTTGCAATCAGTGATAAACTGTGTCTTTCTGGATTTAGTAACAAGTATAGTGCAGAAGTTAGGAACACAACAGTCTTCTGTATCAGATTGCTCCTGGGTTTCAATCCCAATATGATTATTTCTAATAGCCACATTTTGTCATATTTTTCTGCCCCACTTTCCCGGAGAATTGAATAGAAAAAAATGCTAGTGACCACATGTGGTTATCGTAAAAATGTTCCCAGCGCAATGCAAGTTCTCACGCGGTGGTAGAAGCAGCAAATGTTGGAAGTCATCACTGAACAAGAAGAGTTTTATTAATGGAAAAGGGAAATGGTTGTCAGTAGGAAGCCTAATTGTGACAGGTGCTTTATATTCAGTCTGTCCCTAACTCTAGACAAGGACATACACCCACCTCAAGTTTACAGTTAAAGAATGGGCATTTGCCCCATTTTAGCAAGGTATTAAGTGAGTTAAAGCATGTGTAAAGGGGCTTCCAAGAGCTCCTGACACACAGTACCTATTCAGTAAGTGTTAGCTCCTATTAACATCACTATTACTACATAGTGAAGAAAAATTAAAACATGTTCTGTGGGACACAAGAGCTCATTATACATCATAAGGTCACTGCAAATTAGCCATGTTTTTGGATTTAGGTTATAAACCATGTGCTAAGAATAGCAAATACCTATACAGAAGTGGGAGCTCCTGAGTAAAATGTAAGGCCCTTTAAGTTTTCTTTAGTAATCAGGGTGAAGAACGGCTGCAGGAAAGACATGTCTGCCACTCAGCGGAAGCAGCCCTGCTTTGCCATTACTGGAGCTGGTATGGCCAGCACCGGATGGATAAATGGTCTGCTCTCCACCTGAGAGGGGACATTTCTAGGTGACTTAAAAACAGGCATCCTTCCAGAACACGGGGAGGAAAAATAGACTATAGCATTAGTCTCAAGTTTACCATCACTGAAAGAAGTCTAATTAATTTTACCTAGTTAGGGGCCGTACCACAGGTGGATACAGAGATTCAGAGATTAATAATATACTGTCTGCTCCCTTTAGAAGCTCATGAGACTATAGGAGAAACTAGCAGATGAACAAATAACCTTCTGCAATGTGACAATTACACTGAAATAAGATAAAGGATGATGGGGTAATGTTTAATTAATTCTTGCAGAAATCAAAGAAGAAAACTGCAAGGAAAGAATATATATAGCAGTGGTATTTCTTTGCTCATTTCATTTATTCACTTTAAGCATGCTCACAAGTCAGGCTACTATTACTTTAGTTGACTCAGGTATTCAGGGGAAAATCAAACCGAGTAGAATCTGATACAACCCAGACAGTAATCTGGGTCTTTTATGTCAGAGTCATGTCTGACATATTAGATATGTTCAAGAAAAAGGAATAATATTTCCCAATATTAAAATACTGAGTTTAAGTGCAAACTTTACATTAGAGAATTATTTATCATTCATCTCACCTCTATATAGTATTATTAATAACTATTGGTCCACAAAAGCAGAAATGCCATGCTTATGTTTTTCAAAGTGAGCTGTATTAGAACTAGTATAGTGATAAATGTATGAAGACACTTACTACTGATCACTTTAAGCAGACATTTTACTTGAGATCTGTTTATATTTGTCTGTATAAAGTTTAAATTATTTTCATGTCAAGAGAACTTTGCAGCATTCTCAACTATAACGTTATGCCATGGAAATTACTGCATCCCTTACATGGAAAAGAATGTGATGTCTTTTCTAAGCACTGTGACATTGAGCAGGTTTTTATGTTTTTCCTGTTCAACTTCACACATCAAATGTCATTATAACAACTATGTTGTAAAATAATATAAATAACTATATGAGAAAATTATGGGGCTTGGGATGGAATAGTCTTCCAACGTAATAATTATATCTCTGATAGAAAAGATTCTAATTTAGACCTGACTCAGTGCTTGAAAAAAAAAATCAACATGATGTTTTATGGAATTCCAAAACAATAAATAAAATGACAAGGCAAAGAAGTCAAAACATAATTTTAAATAATAAACCCGTCCACACTATTGAAAGATAAAGATGCAAAGTAAATTCAAATGCATGTTCACTGCTCCCCTACCCCACCGCCCCCCCCCCCGCCCCCCCCCCCCCCCCCCCACCTCCGCCATTTATCAAATTAAGGTGAGTTCCAATGGCCCTCTAGTGGTGATGTATTAGGGTTAGAGATTTTAACACTCAAAGGGTAAAAAAGCTATCTCCTTTCAGAACTACTAAAGTGAAACATGTTCCTCTAAATGCCAAATTCTAGGAATATATTTTTAAATCTCCGTGTGGGATGCGAGTAGAAAATTTTTCCTCAGCCAATGTGGGGTTTCTTCTTGTACCCCTCAATAAAAGATATGTCAAGTGAAGATGACAAATCGGGATACCACATGGTACATCATAATAACGCAGTACTTTTGCCACATTAAATTTTGCAAAAGGTTGCAGATGAGTCACAGTACAAAGTTCTGCAAGAGCCACCACGTATCTCTTTACTGCACCTTAATTTTTTTCAGTGAGCCTCCTCTTACTGGAGCCCTGGCATTTTCTTCAAAAGGACTGTCAATTGTCTTAATGTTCCTAGGACATGCACAAATGACTCTGAGGTTTCAGACTGGAAGGCAAGGGGAGTCACCTCCCGCCCAGCCTTCTTCCTAGCGAAGCTTCCTGATTTTTTTCTGGACAGGATCATTCCTAAGACAGCCCTCCCAACATTAAATGTCTTATAAAGAATACATTGTATTCCATCCACGGGACACTATTTGGTTCTTGGCCATAACAAACAGCGGTCCTTAAGGGGGAGGATGCCACGGCTCCCTAGCCATAAGGAGCGGCTTGATGAGCTCATTTTTATAAGTTAATGCCCAAATGTCCCAAAATGAATCATCAGCATTTAGAAGCTTTGCCCCCATTTGTCTTAAAGGTCAAACCAAAACAAACTAACAACTTTGCTATAGCAGAAATAATCTATGGTCTTGTAATAACTGAAAGCAGTATTTAATCAAGTCAGCTTCCAACGAAAAGATGGTCCCGGAGCTCAGGAAGCAGTGTTGTCAAGGACGGGTAGGAAGCTCGATAACGCGTGTGCTTGCTTCTTCACTCCGCAACACCCAGCTCCCCAAACGGTGGCAGCTACTGTGGACAGTGGTGGTTCACAACAAATAAGTTAGTATTACTGAAAGGAATGAAGGGAGGAAGGAAGAGAGGAAGAGTGAAAGGAAGGAGTCAATTTTTCCTGTTTATGTGAAAACCCTTTTGACCACAATAGTCTTTGAAGCAAACAAAGAAAATACAAATCACTTTTCAGTAATTTATTATGAAGTGCTAAGATTTTTACTTTTTTTTTCTTTTCTTTTTTAAGGAGAATATCCAGACTGACAATCAGGGTTAAAATACCATGAAATTGTAAAAGCCGAATATAAAATCAGAGGATTCTTTTGCAACCAAAATTTCCTTATTGTGTTCACATAAAAGAGTTTTGATAATTATTCTGCTTCACTATAAATGCAAAAAAAATATCATTTGATATCTGCAGATAGAGACAAGTTATGTTCACTTGAAATTAATGATGACAACATCTTTCTTTTAATTTCATTTTTTAGAATTTATTTCCTCTATTTTAATGCCTAGGACTGTGGTAGAGTATTGACTTTCTAATTTTTTTCTTATGTGATAAGAATTCTTTTCTTTTGTAATATTTAATGCTCTTTTGATTAAAAATATTTCTCAAAGGAAATATGATACATATGTACATACACAAAAGATAGGTTCATAGATGTACATTATATGCATGCAATATATGTGTGTATGTATACATATGCATACGCACACACTCAAACACACGTGAATCTTGACCACATCTGAGATATATGATTTTTTATTCTCAGTATAAACTTTATTATATATTTTGGAAATGTGATGAAATTTAAAGTGAGAAGATTGAAAGAAAAAATGCACGATCTCCTAAAGGTAAGCCAAAGATTTTTCTTGCTATCTAATGAAATATGATTGTGCAATGACAAATTATTTTAGTACTTAAAAATATTTAGCAAAATCACCAATGACATGGATATAATTTGGGCTACAATTAACTATGCTCATACTGATGATGCATCTAAGTGCTTTGGATAGAAAAAACTATGTATTCTTTTAGGCTGTGAAGTTTTAAGTTAGATATTTGATCTAACTTGTCTGGTCCTTTGAGTTCTGAGTCTTCAGGGATACCTTATAGGTTGATGGCCAACCCCATGAAGATGAAACAGACACCCATCCAAGTTAAATCCTAGCTCTGCTATTTAGTACCTCTGTGCCCTTAATTCAGATACTTCAAATCTCTGGAAGTGTTTTCCTAATTGTAAAATACTACCTAACTCCAGTGTTATTCAAAGGATTAGACGAAACAAAACATGTCAAGTGTTTTTGCACAGAAGTTTTTTTTACAGTATAAGAGCTTGGTAGATGGCAATGCATTATTATTACACAAGAAGAATGAGTGTGGCGATGAGATAATTTGGTGCAAGCCAGGAGGTGGGTGGTGAAGGGTCAGAGGGCAAGAGGGCAGGTTGATTAATGTGTGTATATTTAGGGGGATTAAATTCATCAAGTAATTTCTCCACTCCCCATTTCACTTTGCATTTTTGGTCACAGCCTCTGTGATTTTTGTTTTGTTCATGATCTAAGGTTTATTCTCATAAGACTCTCTATGGTGGGGGAGGTATAAATATAGGTATAGTGACTGATTGAACACTCAGAAATTGCTTGCAGTCTTATGCACTCAAACAAGAGAACTATGGAATTCAACTTGGAATGTGATGTACTGCATTATTAGTAAATTTAAGTGTTAAGTGTATATACGAGGAATGAATTATAATTATCACTTTTTAGAATGAAGGAAACTTTGGGTTCTAGAACAATATTCCCCAAATTGATACACAAGATGAAATGCTGTTATCTCCTTGTTACTGCATCCCTTTAGCAATATCACCTTGCTTTTCGGTACACAAAATAAAATTGACTTCTGAAGATTTCTAAATTCCCCTACTTTACAGATCAGAGGCACCCAAAGATGAGCAGTATTGAGAGCTGATTTCATTAAACATAGGGAACCAACTAAACAGAAACTTGAAATCCTGCAACCTCGGGACTGCCCACAATACTCCTTCCGTGTGTCTTTATTACCATGGCAGTCACCTGAAATTCAGAAATTAAATTAAAATGGAACACTCCAGTCTAAACTGAGTAATAATATACGCAATTAAAATTATAAAATGATTTCCAAGATGATAACACTTTACCCTCAAAGTGTTACATATGTATTGAAGCAAAACCTTGACTTTAGAACTATCAAGGTTGGGACAAGGAAAGAAATGCCATGGCTTGAGTCCGGAATGTAGAGATCAAAGACACATGAAGTGGATGCTTGCAACACTACTTTTCATTGAAATCATCATGCAAAGATTAACCTGATAGTGATTTTCTAGAAATAAAATTATATTCAAATGCATTATATTAGTAATAGTGTTAATTGATGGCTTACTCAAGTGTTCAGAGACTCACTGTGTCACGTGATGGAATTTTGCAAGTGACTGTTATTTTTAAGGGTTTAGCAAGCTTTTTTTTTTTTAATTTGAATTCCAGTGAAAACGTTCTTTTCTAAGCTATTTATTACCTTTTTTATTTTTACTTTTTAATTTTTTTAAAGATTTTATTTATTTATTTGTGAGAGAGAGAGAGAGCACAGCAGGGGGAGCAGCAGAGGGAGAAACAGGCTCCCTGCTGAGCAACAAGCCCGATGCAGGACTCAATCCCAGGACCCTGGGATCATGACCCAAGCCAAAGGCAGATGCTTAAGGGACTGAGCCACCCAGGTGTCCCTATTACCTCTTTTTAAACTATAATTTACATCCCTCCAATCTTTTAGTAAATAATGATTTTTTTTTTTTGTACAGCTGCCATGAAAGACTATGTCAGAACAAGACAAGCACAGACCATACCATGTATACATAGAAATTTTGTTACATTTGTTTTGTTATCTGCACATGAGCAAACAAAAATTGGGAAGATGAAAATATTTATTGAAAGTTGTGTTAAAATATTTCTCCAATTTTTTATTATAATTGTTTCAGGGTTTTCTTCCTCAAATGTTCCTGAATCCAAAAAAAAAAAGAGTCAAGGAAAGATAGCATCATGGCTTAATGAGGGATTGGGGCAAAAAGAGAGAACAGGAATAGGCTCGGAAGGAACGCTCAGAGAGGTAGAAGGGACACAGATAAAATGATATAAAAGGAGACCCAGGGAAGGTACAGATAGAATAATTATTATGTGGCAGGCACTATTCTAAACATTTAATCATCACAGCAGCCTTGTGAAATAGGTATAATAGTTATCAGCATTTTCCAGACCAGAGAGACTAAGGTACAGGGAGACTATCATGTCCCCAGTCTCACAGTGAATCAGTGGTGTAGTTGGGATTTTTTTTTTTTTAAGATTTTATTTATTTAACAGAGAGAGACACAGTGAGAGAGGGAACACAAGCAGGGGGAGTGGGAAAGGGAGAAGCAGGCTTCCCGCCAAGCAGGGAGCCCGATGCGGGGCTCGATCCCGGGACCCTGGGATCATGACCTGAGCCGAAGGCAGATGCTTAACGACTGAGCCACCCAGGTGCCCTGTAGTTGGGATTTGAGACAGTTTGTGTATCCATGCATGTAATTACCAACCAGACAGGGGATAAGGGAGTTTGAGAAAAGGGAGTCAATTCTTGTAGGTTACATAAAGGAAAGAAGAGCACTGGTTTTAGCAATAAGGAAGTCATTAATAACTTTTGTCAGAACCCTTTCAGTGGGAAGCAGACTTTGGTGTTGCCCGCTGAGCTCTTCCACAGCAACTTTTCTGATTTTGGATTCCCCCACTCCTTTTATCCAGGTAGGGGTTTTCCAGAATAGGACTCAGACCATATTTGGCATGCAAGATGTTAATCAAGGGTTCACAGTGTGAGGAAGAAAGAAGGAGCCCTACAGGGAGAAAAAAGGAAGTCAAACTTCCACGCAGACCTGAAACAGTTTTAGCCAATCCAACAAAGAGATCTGGAGGGATTACTGACCATTAAAATTATTTTATGGTGTCTGGGTGGCTCAGTGGGTTAAGCCTCTGCCTTCAGCTCAGGTCATGATCCTGGGGTCCCAGATCCAGTCCTACTTCTCCCTCTCCTTTTGTCCCTCCCCACCTCTCGTGCTCTCTCTCACTCTCTCTCAAATAAACAAAGTCTTAAAAAAAATAAAGTTGTTTTACATTGGGTTAAAATGCCTCAGCTTTATAACCACTCTTGGCTCAGTCATCAGACATGGCTGGTCCAGGCGTGGCCTGACCACGGATGGGGCTGGGGTGAGAGGCTCACAACTGAAAAAATAGCCCTTTGCTAACCAAGCTATCTGCAGAAGTCCTTGGAAGGGAGTGTCTACCATACCTCCCAATAGATTTTTAAGCTTCTATTTCCTTATATTAAATCTCATATTTAGATAATTAAAAGTGGCTTTTTTCCTCTGACTGGTACATAGACTAAGCAACTTTTGCATTATAAGTATGTCTTTGATGCTGTTTTTTTTAATAGATTGGTAACATCTTGAGGTCAAGGACCTTATCTTTTCATCTTGTTTTTTTCAAATCTAACAGAGCAATATGACTCATAATAAAATGTGTTGACAATTGAATAGGTGGGGCATTTGAGATAAGTCTTTAAGGATGACTAAGAGTTTGCCAGTCAGAACACAGAACCAAAGGCTAAACAGCTTGTGTGCTAATTAAACTTGCAGTAATTCTGTTTTCCTTTGTGTTTTTTAAATATATAAAAGAATAGTTTACATTTATCCACTATACTGTAAAAGCTTACTCAGTGCCCCAAGCAGAAATCTTTCCAAAAACAATTGGGGGAATAAGTAAAATGTACTTATTTATTTTCAGATAATTTATTTATTTATTTATTTATTTATTTATTTATTTATTAAAGATTTTATTTATTTATTTGACAGAGAGAGAGACACAGCGAGAGAGGGAACACAAGCAGGGGGAGTGGGAGAGGGAGAAGCAGGCTTCCCGCCGAGCAGGGAGCCTGACGTGGGGCTTGATCCCAGGACTCTGGGATCATGACCTGAGCCGAAGGCAGATGCTTAACGACTGAGCCACCCAGCCACCCCTGGATAATTTATTTAAATGCAAATGTTTCAGTATGTAAACCATTTTCAGGGAATTTTTTTTTAAGTTTAAATCGCATTTGTAAATTTCATAAGTTTAAATTCAACATAAGATGGGAGAGCAAAGATGCTTTTTTAAAAATATAAGGCCATTTTCTACTTACGTTATACATTCTTTTGTCTAATTTTTTTACTCTATACTACATATGGTTTCAGTTCCTCTGTTATAAATGGATAATAATTTATAGATTTTTATGAGAATTGAATTAAATAGCATTTAAACTACTTAAGTACCTTGGGTATAACAGATCCTAAAAGGTGCCTTATTTTTCGTACCTTAATTATCTATTTATTTAGGGAAAGGGCTGCCTCTCATCTCCTTATTTCCAGCACCTAGCACTGTATTTGGTCCAGCGTATGTGCAAGATAAGTTTTCTCAATCAATAGAAAATTAATGAAAATGGGATCAAAATCATGATAAGAATTTTAAACAATTAGAAATCAAAGGGAAAAACTAGTTTTCAAGTAAATATAAAGCATTTAAGACTTTATTACACTGCTCTTTCTTCAAACGGTATTTAACAAACGATGTTTCTCTGTCACTCAAACAGATTTTCCTTTATAAATTTGGAATGATGCCTTAGGAAGGGAATTTGAGATTATCTACCTCTCCTTTTCAGATGACAGTATCAAGGCTGCACAATGAATTTGTGGTGGTCTGAGGATTGGAAAGTCACTCTCCAAGCATATTCAGTAGACTCTCTTCATCCAAGCCCCCCACTGGATGCCAGAAACCGTGGATAGTACCAAACCCTATATATACTATGCTTTGTCCTAAACATACATCCTTATGATAAAGTTTTATTTATAAACTAGGCACAGAAATTAACAATAATAATGAATAATAAACTAAATAATAAAATAGAGCAATTATAACAATATTCTGTAGTAACAGTTGTGTGAATGTGGTCTCTCTGTAAAGATACCTTTCTTGTGATGATGTGAAATGATAAAATGCCTGCATGAGGAGATTAAATGAGGTGAATGATGTAACCATCGTTAACCTAGCGTTAGGCTGTTATTGACCTTCTGATGTTACATCAGGAGGATCATCTACTTCAGGACCTCACTGACCCAGGTAACTCAAAGAGCAGAAAGTGAAACCGTGGATAAAAGGTGGGGGGGAGGGACTACTGTAATTCACAATCATTGTTTCTCAGTCAAAAATATTGATTGAAAGGCTACTAATGTTTCTGTCATCTACTCTTCTAGACTTATAAAAGACAAAAGTATAAAATAGGTTTCTTTGCATGGGTAAATTATCTACATGTTTTTAATCCAGCAGATATTTATTTGTTGTTAAAGTTATTTGTGTATATAATAAACCCTTGAAACCAGTAAAACCACTTGCACAATAGAGCCATTGATGTAATACAATATAGTGAGATCCTAAAACTGTTTACTTTGTAGTTTATTCAATTGACTGCCTAAAATACTGGTTCTTGTCATCCGAAGCATGCCCATCCTTCACTGCCAAGGTAAAATTTTGCTTGATACAAGGTGCCTAGGGTACTGAAAATTGGGATTCCAGTTCTGGCTTCATGTCTAACTAAGCAACACTACAAGCTTGGAGTCTCTTTGTACGTAAAGAAGGATTTACATAGATCATTTCTAAGTTCCTCCCCTGCTTTAGAAGTTGTAAGGTACTACAGCGCACTTTGCCTTACTCTACCCTTTCTTTTCTGATTTCCAGTGGTGCTTCCTAGCTACTACCAAATAATATGGTGCTTGGAAAATAATGTATATAGCTTCATGTGACTTTCACTTTGTTTATCATTTGTATGTCTTATTTCCTAAAAAATGCAAATTCTTCAGGGAAAGGCAGTACTAAACTCCTTTACTCTCTCTCTCTCACTTATGACTAGTAATACTAAGAACACACTTGATACTTGTTGGTTCATTTAATAAAGCCGATGTTCAAAAACTTAAGCTTGGGAAACAACTGGATGACTATCAATGTTACTGTATAAAAGGGAGCTATTGCTCTACCAAGGAACTGATATTTGAGAGGTGTAGAGAATCGTCAAAACTTTCCATTTGGCAGACTTTACTGGAGGGACTGCCTACATATACCAATCGCACTTCTCTGCCCCTTCTCTCTTTAAGAACTACATTTACCCACACCCACCCTAAAGGAAATGAATAAATGGAGTTTGGATTACCAACGCCAACCTCTGCCAAAAGAAGAGCAAAGAAAGCAGTTGCAGAAAATGGCAATTTGATGACGAAGGCTGTGTGAGGGTTCTCTTTTTATGTCACTTCTCCTTTCCCTACCAATTAATCTGAAACACATCTCCTCATTCTGAATACATCTTTCTCTTCCCTCTCTTCTCCCACTCTCACATAAGGCTCGAGAAATGATTTTTAATGTGTAGAATGAGTGGTGCTTCAGAGTTTATGGTCTTATTTGATCTTCCTCAGAACCATGTGAAGTACAGAATTTAGCATCTGAATGGTGCAGAGTGAAGAAACTATGAGGTCAGAATCTCTCCAAGGTAGTATATAAAACCAGAAGCCAAAAAATAGTAGTACATCCTCCTTCCCCACTTGTTGTGTCCTTTCTTTTTTGATTTTTTTTGTCCTTAAATCTCCTTCCCATTATACTGCGGTGGTTTAAATATAAGATAATAAATGGGACATTAAACACTCTGAAGATAAAAACTGAGACATAGAGCAGTCTTTAAAATAAAGTGATGTTCTCCATCTTGGTAATAAAATGAATATACCTAATATATAATGTAATGTGAACAGTACCTTAATAAAGTATATTTGTGAATTCCATTATTACAAGCATTTCCAAGATTGCTAAAATTCAGAGGGAAGGAGCTTATTTTTGAAATTTTGGGCCAATGTTCTCTCTTGCCTCCGTTTTGGTAGATTTTCACGGGGATTATTCCAGAACTGGTACAAAAGGATGGTGAACTCTCATCTCTTCCATATTCCTGGCTTTGGCTTCTCAGAGTATCAGATTTTCTTTTTAAACACTGCAATTAATGAAGTATAGCCAATTTAATTTTAAAGAGTATATGCCAAATATTTCCCATGACTTGTGATGTTCTCCTCATATCCAGTTGAACTGTGATCTGTGAACTGATTAACTTTGCCCTTTTCTTCTTCTTGTAAAAGCCTGCAGGTAGGTACTGATCCATTCCAATTAATATCTAATGGTGATAAACTAAAGACAAAACTCCAGCTAACAGCTTCCATCTGTGGTTATGCATAAAATATCTGCTTCTGGCAAGTGACACTATATGCAAATTTTAAAATTTCAATGCTGCAGGAATTACATAATGAATTCATATATGCCAAAAATAGAGATTCCCCCACTTTTCATCACCTTCCCTTTCGTTAATGCTCAGGAACCCTATAAATACAGTTAGAAATACATTTTAATCTTTATATATTTTTCTTAATATGCTGGTCTTAAATTTTTCTCTTGTCATGGCTGCCAGTACCAATGAATACATTATATTTTGGTCCCCACATTTTAAAGAAGTGTAAAATTCGCTCAATTTAACTAGTATTAATTAAAGAAATTGACATTACTTTTGGTATCACTGTAACATTCTTAAGGCTAGTGCCCATGTTGAATTATTACTATGTTCCCCTAGTACCTTATATTTAGATTATACTTGTTTTCTTGAGGCCTCTGTATTTGCTGCCAACAAAACTGTCCAACCATATGATTTACTGTACTCAGGCTTAAAAATGGATGTAAGTAATATATTCCATGTGCCACTATACAGGTTTTTTACTTCTGTTATTTCAGAAAGGAAATTGTCTAATCCCAACCCCCCCACCCTTTATCTTTCTCTCTCCCTCCCTCTCCAGGAAGCGTCTCGTTGGTTTTAAGTTGTTCCAGCTTTAGTGAACATATATTTATTTATTAGCCTAGTGTTAATTTCGAGAGAGTATCATCCTTAGAGAGCACTGTCTTTACAAATGGTCAAATTAATAAGTTAATTGACATAAATGGACGAGTCTTAGTGGTATCCAAGGGCTCAAAAAAATGTTAGCAACTTGAAGGCTCAACGGTGAAACCTTTTAGAGCCAACATATTCTTTATGAATGTATTACTGGGCACTGTGTATCTGCCATCGAGAAACCGAGCATTTGTGGTTTAACAATGCAGGTCTGTTGTCTGTTAGTAAGTATGCTGTCTTACTTGCCTGGGAACTGGGTAAACTCTAGAAATTAAAAAAAGGAAAGGTGGTGAAAAGTGAAGAGATCTCTTTTTTTAGGCATATAAGAACACATTATATAACTTCTACAGCACTTGATTCTTTTTTAAGTCAAGTGGGAGATAGGAAGGTAAGTTTCCACTCTTTTGATAGTTGTTTTGTGTTTTGTTTTGTTTTTTTGTAAATCATTTTGTGGGAAAGTATATGTGTTCCTCACATTTCAGTAACTCTTAAAAGTATACTTTTGACTTGTAAACCACTCAGGTTAATTCTCTCACTCGGGGGATTCAATTACAAAACATTGCCTCTAGTGAGAAAAGTAATTCTAAAGGCATATTTGCATGTGCTGTGTCTGTGTTGACCTTTATTTTATTCTTTTAGATACTCACTGAGTTTAGCTGGGTTCTCTGAATCTCCAAGGTATTAGAATAATGGCAAATTTATGATCAGTAAACGTTCTGGGAGTAGAAAATGTGAGCTTTGAGAAGCATGGGACGGCTGGGGAGTTTACCCTTTGGGACAAGGCACATAATGAGGAATCACACTGGGCAATTTTTTAGTTTATGGGAACTCTGAGAGCAACAATTCTCACTCCCAGATAGATGTTTGGGAAGAGCAATTCAGTGACTGTGGAGAGGGTGACCTTGGATATGACTAATCAAGAATGAATGAACTTGTTACAGAAATTAAGTAAAAAGATATTGGACAAAATAATATGCCAGAGAAATGATTCAGGCAATAGATCTATTAACCTTCAGAAAGAAGAAATCAGCCAATCATTTTGATTCAGGGAGAAGTATTATTTTATTGATGAACACAATTCCATGTTCAGTGTCTTATTAAGCTTTGTAGAGGACACTTTTGGAAATACTGCCCAGTCACAGCCACCATTTCTTTACAACCTGGTTCCTTCACAGGGATCAGCCTTGACAGCCATGTTGCTCAGTGCATGCCTTTTGCTTACAGCCTTGGTGGATTCAGTCAGAGGCCACTCAGTTCCTGACTGAGAACGTGCACGTGGAAGAGATTGCTGTTTTGGGGGGGCTGAACCACTAAAGCCCAAGTTCAGGGAGCATAGAATAACCATCTTTTATGAGACATAGGAACCAGAGAGACCAGAGAAGAACAGAGATGTGAGAACAAACATCCACATGGCACTGAAGTCCCTCATATCAGCATTTGCCTGCTTCCTCCCTTGGGTTCCCACGGGACAGCCCTAATCTAAACCACCTCTGCCTTTTCTTCCCCTCAAGCTAGTTTATGTAGGTCACTGCTGGCTAAGTCCTAAAGATTGACTCAAGTGTTTCTTCTGGTAGTCAGTGAACTGCTCACTTTTTTTTTTTATATTTATATTTCCTAATGAATTACATTTACTTCTATTAATAAGGAGAGTCTGCAGAGGTGGATAATATAATCTAATTACATTCAAAATGAGAAATCTACTACTTGTTATTAACAAAAAGAGATGAAATGCAGAAAAAAATTATTATTGTGATTGTTGCTATGGCTGTTTACCTCCCTTTTATTACTGATTGATTTCGAAGTCAAAGTTAATATAGACTACATTTAATTTTAATGCTTAGTATTAAATATTTAAAATACAAAAAACGCAAAATTATGATCCTTTTAAGAAGACAATTTTTAATCTTATAAAGGAAGAAAAAAGTGCATATAATTAAATTCAGAAATTATTTATTCAATGTGGCTAACAGTTTGATATGTACAAGAAGCAGCTGAGAAGCTTGTTCAGAAAATGTGTGTGGGGGGGGGTACACGATAACAATTCTGATATCGCTACATATGTTTATTTGAGTTGAACAATTAAATAAATGGATGGTGGATGGTAGGAGCCAGGTTTCTCATTATTGGGGTGGAAATTTTCAGGTAAGCAAGGTGAAAAGACTAGAATGATTCATGTGGTTACAGAATAGAGTTAGAGACAACAGTAAGAACTCATAATTGGCTTAATATATTTAGCTTAATAGTTTTAAATACATATAGTTGCATGTTAAAATACTTATAGATATGTGTATACACACAGGTTAACGTAAACATATATTTTCTTGTTCTGTCAGCTGACTGTACCTGAAAGAAACAACGCCCCAGAAGCAATGAGCACACCTAGCACAGAGATCTTGGTGTCTGACGCTATTCTCCAATAAAAGGAAACATGGCTGCTTCTTCACCTGGGGCAAAAAAGGTGAGCCCAGAGCATCTCATAGTGCCAGAAAGTAAGAAAGTGCTAAAAAAAAGAACAAACAGTAAAACCCACTGTGATGAGAATATCAAAGGGACATAGAAGACAAGTGAAAGAGCTCCCAATGACCACGCTAAGATACTTTGAACAAACATGATAAAGGAGCATTAGATTGTAACCCAAGGTATAAAATAAATGTCCACAAGTTTATACTGATATAAATAAATGATTGAATAAAGCATTAAAACAGGAGAGAACAGACAAATCTTCCATGCATAAGAACTCCAAATAACTTATGTAGATATTCTGGCCTAATGGAGATATGTGTTTAAACTGGTGTGAGCATAGTAACTTCCTTCCAATGAATACAGTATGGGAAAGGGGGAAAAAGTAATTTTATGGTGAAGAAACCTGATAAAACTACCTCAGCCAGGTGATCAAGGTCAACATCAACAGTCATGTCATGTCGACAGTATGGATCCTTGATATGTGATGTGAATTGAAATAACTCTCTTTCATTGTCTTTTCCTAAACCCATAACCTCAGTCTACTTATGAGAACAGCATCAGATAAATTTTAAGTGTGTCATTGTCATTATATATAGTACTTTATATTGTATATAGTTTATGGTACTTTACCAGTGTTCCTCAAAATTGTAAAAGTCATTGAAAGAGAAAATATGAGGAACATTCATAGCCAAGAGGAGGCTAAGGAGATGTAACAATTATGTTTAATACAGGATTCTGGAACAGATAAAAGACTTGAGGAAAAAATTAAAGGAATCTGATAAAGTATGGACTTTAAAGTTAATATAATGTATCAGCATTGGTTCATCTGTTGTAACATACTGTTTTAATGTAAGATGTTAACAGTAGGGGAAAATATATGAGGGGTATATGATCTTCCCAATTTTTCTGTTAAAAAATAAGGTTTTGAGGGAGAAAAAGAAAAGTAGATTATCAGGTCAGCCCCAAAAGATTTTTATGTAAGAGGACTGAAGTGCACTACTGATTCTAATTCTTCTGGTCCACAACCACATTTGGGGGAATATTGCCCTAGTGTGTGAATTTTTTGAGGGTAGTAATTGTTTTGTTCAGTGTTCACTGGAATATATTTACTAATGACAGATTACTTATCTGGCCTACCCTCCTTTTTTAACTCTACTTTCCTGGATTATCTTCACCTCCTGGATTTTTAAAAGTTGGAGATCATCAGGGGTTGGTCTTAACACCTTTTTTCTTTCACTTGTGGTAGATGCTGTCACTTTCTTCCCAAATCCGGCATGATAGCACCCATTCTCCCAGCTGTGAGGGATGCATAGAGAGCCCTTATGTGTTGGAAAAGACTTCATTTAATGACTGGCCAACACAGGACTACAAAGGCCTGAAACCTTTCCTTACTTTTGTACAATTTTGAAATTATGTTCTGGTTTTAGCATCCCTGTGATGTGACCTGGGGCCTTTTATATTTCATCATAGTCCAACTTCTCACACTGTTCATTTAGACTCTTTTTCTTTCTTACTTTTTTGATCCTAAGAGTTCTCTCTAATAAACTGCCTATCAGCTAATTCTCACTATAAAGCCTGTTTCCTAGGAAACTCAAAGTGCAACCTCACTGCATACTTCCTCCGGGAGTGAGTTCCATACACATCAGTGGTTTCCTTTTCCCTCTGTATTGTTATCTTTAATTTCTATCTCTATACCAAATCTCCTCCAAATGCCAGACCATATATCTCACAGATGTCTCAAAATATTCACTTGGGTACCTCACTGTCAGCTAAAAATAAATATGCCAAAAATGGAAATCATAATTTCTACTCTGAAACTTTGTCCTCCTTCAGCTCTGCTTAGTGTAGCTGGATATAGTCTAAGAAAATACCTATGGTCTAGATCATAGTATCACGTACAAGACTGTTAATATGGTCACCACAACACTGTATAGAAGGGTAAAGGCCAGTAGGTCCAATGTAAGGCATTTTCTTAAGCACTTTAAACATATTAGTTCATTTATTTCTCTCAACAACTCCATGAAGTAAGTTTCGTTACAGTATTTTTAAAATTTTTTATAGAAAACTGCCATACAAAGAAGTATATAAATTGTCCAAGGTCCTAATGTCAAAACAAGGATTTGTACATCAATAATATGTGTCCTAAAATCCATATGCTAATTATTTTCTTATCCTGCCTCATTCACACAAGTATTAGTTTGATTTTGAATGTATTTGGTTGAGACTGATGGGTAAAAGGAATAGCTGGTCATATATGTTGTGGTTGGTAAGAACCACAACAGGCAGAAACATATTATTTAACTATACTATAATTTTTATATCCTCTTGTACTTGATGAAAGGAATGTCAGCTCCTCATGACAAGAAGAGAAGATTCCTGATCCTAGGATACAGAGTTCACCTAAGCAAACTTATACTATGTTTCTTTTGGCTAGCAAGTTTGGATTAATACTACCCAAATTCAAAACCTATCTACCTATGTATCATTGAGATATATATCCTGATGTGTATACCAGAGTCAAAGCCCTTATCCATCCATCCATCAGATGAGCAAGCTAGAAGCCAAAACTTGAGTGTTATCATTGAAATCTCTATCTCTCACTCCACCAATCGATTTTCAAGTCAAATTATTTTATAAATGTATCTAAAAGTCACTCACTTCTCAGCATCCAAAGCATGAATCTTATCACTACCCCTATAATTTCACTCAGGACTCCCCACACCTCCACCCTTGATGCTAGCTCATGGACCCTGCAAAGACTCTCTACCTAGTCTCCCTCTATCTACTTTTGCCTTCCCAATCAATCTTCTTTCGGTATCATAGAGTAGCGTTTTTAAAATCAAAATATGATCACATCTATTTCCTGCTTAAAACCTTTCAGTGACTTCCCCTTGCTCTTAAGAGAAAGACCAAAATGTACATTGTGCCTTACAGGGCTGCATATGCTGATTCTCCTTGCCTATCTTTTCCTGGTCAATGCTGTTATTATTCCTCTGTACAACTTCTTTCAGATCTATTAGCATGTACCATGCCCCTTCCCACCTCAGGACTATGTCCATGCTGCTTTTTCTCTACAGAAACTCTCAGCCCCATATATGGGTTGACTCATATTTCAGATTTCCATTCAATCAACACTTTTTGAAAGAGCTTGCAAAACTCCCAGCGTTCCTTATTATAAACTCTCATAGCACTATGCCTTTTCCTTTACAGCTAAGTTGTCCAGTGGTTGACCATTAAATTCATTTTAAATTATGGCCAACTACATATAAGAACAACTCAAGAAAACACTCTTAAATGTATTTTGGACATTTTGATGTATTATATTCACAAACAACCCTTTTAAAACTTTTATTGGATTTAATGACCTCCAGTGGTTAAAACATTTTATTTCAAACACTGCATTTGGCTGGGGGCAAAGGCAAAAGCTGGGCATCTCAACAGTTTATGGAGATACCTCTGGATCCAAACTCTCTTCCCATAAACCCAGCCTTATTAAAAGTAAATCGTAAAGCATGTGAGACAAATAGTTCAGGCTTTAAAAATCTAAGAAAAAAGAGAAAAAAGCCAACTCATTTGTTGCCAAGATTCCATTTTTCACAGAATTGTAGGACCTTTGGTTTGTGAAGCATTTCATTTGAAATCAATATACCTCCTCTAACCATGAGGATGGAGAGAGTCGTTGTAAAACTGAGGGAAGGGGACAAGGAATTCAGTGGATCTGAGTATAGAAAAAGTCACCTGGTCTGATATCTTAGATGAGGAGCATGATTTAAAAGTCAAAGAATCAAAAAGTTAGTGGGACAGGAGTTGAAAAAGAAAATTGGTGATGCCTTTAAAAAGCTTGAGTCAGGGGGCAACTGGCTGGTTCAGAGCACGTGACTCTTGATCTCAGGGTCAGGAGTTCAAATCTCACACTGGGCATGGAGCCTACTTAAAAATAAATAAATAAAAAAAAAGTAAAATGCTTGAGTCAGGACTTTCATTCTAAAATTGGCTATCCCATATCTCCTGCTGGGTGACACACAAGAACCAGGTCATGATGCTCACGCATGGGAGTAGGTTATATTTAAAGTCTCAGTCATCTCCTCTCCACCTGCCATTTTCCATGTTGCATTTGCGTGGCACATCTTGAGCAAAATGTGGAGTCTTTAAAGTGTGATTGCATAGTGTTCTTCTCTACTTTCTGAATCATTTGTCCCCATTTAAGGATAAAACATTTCTAAAATCCAGGAAAGAAAAAAGAAATATTTCTCATTGAACACCTAGAGTATGCCAGGACAACACTGTCACATTTAATCCTTGAGGCTTCCCCAATCCTGGTGGTGAAAATTTCCACTTCAGAAGATGGGAAGCAGAGAGTGCAGAAGAATCAACATCTTTTCTACATCATAAAATTCCAGAGTGGAACCTGTGTCTCTTTCTAACGCCCATTTTCTCCCCATTATACTAAGTTAGTCATCTGTTGTTCTCCAGGTCTCTGTACAATCCCCTCTATCAAAATGTAAGCTTATTTTTCTTTATTTCACACAATACACAATCTAATTCATGCTTTGACAGCAGTTGGTTGCCCACAAAGAAGACATTCATTTTAAGCAGTTCCCTATCTCTTTATGATCTGCAAGGGTTAAAAGATTTCATTTAGGGGAGGAATTTCAGACTTCCGATGAGCTGTGGGGGATTGGAGAGCCATATTAGGATCAGTTGGTTGGCTTTGCAGGTAAAGCTCATTTAACCTTTCTTTAGGGTGACTGCAGCCTGAAAGGAGATTCTGCTTCCCATTAGGCTGAGCCAGTCCTCAGTGGAGATGACCTGAAGGCAGGAGAGGCGGCCGCCGCTCTAACTGCCTATTTCAGGCCACTCCTGGCTGTTGCTTAGCCAAGGGTTCTTTCTTCACTAGCTTCTCCTAAAGGACCTTTAGAGTAATGTTTCCACAGTGGCAGAGCAAATAGGAATCCCTCAGAAAAAGAATAATAATCCTCAGAATTAGGGTCCAGCTATCTACTTTTTTTATCAAGCCCTAGTGGTCCAAAAAAATCACACTTTGAGAAACGCTAATGTGGAGACAGTCCTTTCTGACTATGTGCCTGCTAAGTGTCCATCCTGCAGATTTTATTGCCTCTCTACCTCTTTTTGCTAAACTTCCTTCAACTTTCCTGTCCCCTATTCTGCCAACCCAATGACATTATTTTAGTTAGTAATGTACTATATATTATTTATTTGTTATTTATTATTTGCTGATGTCTTTCCTCTCTAGAGATTATATACTTCTTTAAAATCTCTGATACAGTTCTTGACAACAATGCAGTAAATACAAGAGTAGATTTTCTTTAATAAAAGAAGCATTACTCTATTGGCAAAGCATATCCCCATGCTATTAATACTGAACGATGTTCTAAAGTTTATATCAGCTGTCACATTAGTACGGCAAATCAATATTTTCGATCTGCAAGAAAGAGAAAGCAAGTATGTTGGTGAAAAGAATAGAAAAACTTTTTTTTTTGGCCAGGCTTGACCTTTATCAAGATGATGGATTGAAATGATCCAAAATGTTGACAGAATGCTTTTGCTGAGCTTTTGCTGAGATGACCAGATACCATAGTCACTGGAGTCGTTATAGCCCAGAAACAAAGCCGATTGAAGTTAGGCCATTTGCCTAATAAAGATGGAAGAGGGAGGCAAGTTGTTATATTTGTCTTATCTTACATGGATGAGTTTTGGCAGAATGGTTGAATAGGACTGAAATTACAGTTTCTCTCTTTTGTTAGCCAGGTTCCCAAATAACATTACCATATATGGCATTTTAAGGACTACCTCTGAACAGAGTCTCTCAAAGCCTTTGGCTATAAACTTTCTGAGGAACATTATCTAATCTCATCGTTTCATGAATCATAATAATAAAATGACTCTCAAATCTCTATCTCAAGTCATTCTTTTCTGGGTTATAGTCCTGAATCCCCAACACAAAGTCAGTATGCCCCACAAAAATGTCTTCTCCTTTCTCCTCACCATAGCTCCCTCTCTGGGCTTAATTTTACTTTTGAAAATGCTACGAGCATTCCCTGAGTAATTAACACTTAAATCTGAGAGGATCCCTTTTTTCCCATATTAACCACTCAAAACCAATTTTCCACCAAAGTCTTTAAATTTTTGCCTCAAAATGTTTTTCTAATTTCCAGCATCATGACCCTGGACCAAGTCTTAACTCCACTGTGAGCTTCCTTACATGTATCTCCATTTCTTCCTTATTCAGCAAATTCTGCACTCTTCCACCAGCTTAATCTTTCCAAATTGTAGCCCTCATATTGTCCCTCAAGTTTTCAATAGATTTCCAATGTCTGTAAAATTATTAACCTTGTGCCCAGTTATTGGAAGCCACTTCTTACTTTTCTAGCTCTATTCTAAAGCTCCCTGTATATACTTTTAAATTTCTATAAATAGGTGTATTCGGCTGAATGACAACCCCCTAAAAGATATGTCTACTTAGAATCTGTGAAAGTGATCATATTTGGAAAAGGGGTCTTTGCTGATGTAATTAAGGACCTCAAGATGAGGTCATCCTGGATTAGAGTGGCCCTAAATCCAACAAGTGTCCCTATAAGAGAAGAGACAGGGAGAAGACATGGGAGAAAGCCATGTGAAGATGGAGGCAGAAATTGGAGTTATCCAAGCCAGGAAACACCAGGAGGCACCAGAACCTGGAAGAAGGAAGGAAGGATTTTCCCTTCAAGCCTTTGAATGGAGTGTGACCCCTGCTGACACCTTGATATCAGACTTACGGCCTCCAGAACTGTGAAAAAGTAAGTGTCTCTTGTTATAAGCCACCCTGTTTGTCTAATTTGTCTAATGAGTTGCAGCAGCCCTAGGAAACTAACACAATAGGTCAACTGAGTCTTCCTAGTGGTATCTACTCTTGTGATTCCTCTTGTTTAAGATGCTCACCATACTTCTCATACCTCTCCTCCTGTTAAAATGATAGTCAACATTTTTAAGTACATACAACAAAAGGCACACTGTTCTAAGACTTTCCATATATGAAATTCTTCAAAGCTTTCAACTGCCCTATAAAATAGGTATCATTATGTCTGCAAATAAGTAGCCATACTTTCCAGATGAGCTGAATTGAACAGAAAAAGTCTTACTCTAGAATCCATACTCCCAGTGCTTTCAAAAACATCAAGGCCAAAGTTCAAAATATACCTCTTCTGTAAAATTTTTCCTGATCACCTAACTGGAAGAGATCTTTATGATTTCCTATAGTTATTTTGGTAAGTACCACTCATAAAACATAGCATAGACTGTTTTACATATACTTTATTTATTCACTCAGCTAGATTTTAAAATGCCTAAAAGAAGTGACTATGTCATAGAAATATATATCTCTAATTTTCTTCTACAGAGGCTGGCATAGAGTTCCTCTAGGTTCAAAATTAATGTCATTGAATGAGGACATGTGGTAGAAGACAAATCAAATGATCATGTATAACACAAGTTTAAAAGGGTGAAACCATTTGTCTGAGGTTGTTTAAAAAAAAACCAAAAAGAAGCTGACCTTCGGATTTCTGACTCACTAATTCATTATTCTCTCGCCATTGGGTCTCCTCTTACTTTATCTAACAAACTTAGAATACAGGAGTATGTTTAAAATATTTGGTTTTAGTAACTTTCACTAACAATAATTTCCAAATAGAAGACATACAAAATAATTAAATTTCATAAAACTGGGAAATTTTTCAAATCTTTAAAAAATAATTTAACAGATAAAGTGAATGTTTGTTAATATAATTGGTTATTTGGCTTTATTTTCAAATGTAAATATAAAAAAAAACGTAAGAAAGTCAATGCTTTGGGAACACCAAATCAAGATGCTAAATTCAGTGACTTATTTATTCTCTGCAGGGATAGAAAGAATGACTCACCTCCTTCTTCCCTTTCTAGACTCAGTCATCTTTCTTGAACAATTTGTGTGAAAGCAGAATTACCTCAAGAGACATGAGAAACCCCATCTAAAGCGTACTTTATAACTCTAGAGAAGGGTTTTCCCAGCTCTGATTTTATAATCCATAAAATTTTGAAAGATGATAATATGTATGTTTCAGTTCTAAGACTTAATCAATGCTACGTCTATGAAAAAAATATCTAAAATAAACATAATGCTTCTTTTTTCTTTGTAGAAATAAATATGAAGGAAGTGTTTTAACAAGTAAAATTTTTAAAATCATTGATAATAAAACAGTATAAGCATCAAATCTGAGTATGCATAAAAAACATAAAGTTAAATATTTTCTCCAAGATTTTAGTTCCCTGTCACTGAAGAAAAAATTATTTGATTGAAGTGAGGGCATAGCAAGGAAGAATGAATAGAAGGCATCAAGAATATGATCAAGGTCAGAGCACAGTACATGCTTGTATCAGTTAGGAATGCTTCAGCTCAAAGTTAAGAGAACATTCAAATAATAATAGTTTGAATAAAGATTTATTTATTTACACATAATATGAAATCTGGACATTGACAACTAATGGTGATGGTTCCTCAGCTTAGGAGTATCCAGAATCTCCATGATTCACTTGGCTTTTTCTCATGGTCCTCATCTCAGAGATACTATAACTGTAAATGAGCAAAAGCCATTTACTCAGAAAAGCAAAAGACTTCTGGGAAGCCCCATTCAATTTGCTTTTTTTAAAATATTCTACTGGCCAGAACTGTGTCAAATGGTCACCTCTGTGGAGACCATAGAGGGTAGCAATTGGATCATCCAAACATCCAAAATAGTATCTGCTACATAACCACAATGGAAAGTGACAGTGACAGGTTTCATGGGGAATTTTGTAATCATAACCTGAGGATACTATTTTCTTGAAAGACAGAGCTAAGGTTAAATATTACATAAAGAATTTGAAAGCAGTCGAAGCTTCCTCAGTGCAATGATACCTATAACTGCATTCTGTATCATTTTCTTTTTCCATTTTGAAATCATTCTTTCTGGAATCATCCACATGACTGAATCCTTTTCAACCTGGTCTGAATTCAAATGTTACCTCCTTACAGTACTCTGACCATTTTAACTAAGTAACATCCTTCCCATTCATCACTCTTACATTATTTGTTTATATATTTATTGTCTTTCTTTCTGAGTGGAATAGAAGCTCTGTGGGAACAGGCTTTGTCTTGTTCACAAACACATCCCCTGTACCTTAGAACATCTAGCCTATAGTTCAGTATTCAGTAAATGTTGATAGAATGCACAAATATATATATGTGTGTGTATATATCTCTGCATACCATCTATGTCTATATCTAGATTTATCAGTCATCTATATTTAGAGAGTTCTGCTAAAAAGTTAAAACAAGCTATAGAATTTATATCTCATTGTAATAAACTTTCCTGCAACCAGCATAATGTATCTGATGATGAAACCAGTATGCTTATTCAGACAGAGTGACTTTAACATGAAGGTTTATTGGCTATTCCTGTCCCTGGGCGCTGACAATCACAAGTGAAATATCTGAGCTTAACTTCATAGAAATGATAATTTTAAATGTGATTATGATTTAGTTCCTTATAATAACACATACAACTTCTTACAAATGTAATCATTCATACAACTTCTTTCAAACATATATTTTTCTGATTTCTTCTTGACAACTTACTAATTACAGTAATCAAACATATTTTCTATGAATTAGTTTTTAAAAAGTTTTAATTAGAATATATATAGAAATGGGTAATATACAAAAGAAACCATTTTAATGAGTGTGATTTAACTAGAGTAGCTGCCATTTAAAGGTGTCTAGCTTCTCTGTTTAGCTTGGTGAGAGCAAAACACCTTGAAACAGATCTTTGGTTTTGAGAATTCCTTGAATGATTTCTTAATTATGAGGATGTAAAGCAATCAGGCAGCCATTTTTCCTGAAAAAAAAGGGGGGGGGAGTGTAATGGGTACTTCACAAGTGTATATACATATTCATAGAAAACCATGAAAGGGGATCCAAATACTTTGGGCCAAAATATCCTTAGACTATCCCTGATGGATTGAGATGGCCCTGACCTACAGGAAATGATGTTTAAGTACAGATGCCCAGACTTACGATGCAGTCTTAATTACCTAGGCCTGGATTGTCCTGGGTGGAGTGGAATAGTCCTGGAGACATATCTTGGCAGGTGGCTCTGTTCCACTCCTCACAATAGGCAATGGGAATGATAAAGGGCTCTCTGAGGCAATGATAAAAGATAATCTAGTTCTTGGCCAGGTGCCTAGAGTGATGCTATTGGAACAGAGTGGACAAGAGCAATGACCATGATATGGTGACTCATGGAAGCTGACATGGGCTTACATCAAAGTGCACACTTGATGACTAATGTTACCATGGGCCTGGAGTGACCAGGATGAAATCTTTAATTATGAACAGCAGTATGTCAGTCCAGAGCAAGAGCAAAAGTCAAAGCATCAGCAAAGGGAGTATCTCTTTGGATCATTCATCTTGCAACTTGGCTTATGTTACCTCTAAGTATGATTTTGATATCTGCTAGCCTCAAGATGATGCATCTGACATCTGGGGCTAATGCTGAGGTGGGATAAATTAAGACTAAAGTATGCAAGTTTAAACACTGGACCTGTAATTATCTTAGGAAAATTCCCTGAATGGTAAAAAAAAAAAAAAATATCTGACCCATACTACATGCCATTAAAATGTTAAATGAGGGCTATTTTAATTCTTGATGCAAATGATCTTTAATTCAATCAACAAAACAACTAGTTGATACAAAATGCCCTTTCTGCAATCACTTATTGAAAGTTCAGTAGTTGAGTGACTGTGATAGGTTCTCAGGACAGGGTGAGGTGCTGAAAATGTGTTCTTTATTTTACCAATGTACTCATTTTGCTCTGGGCATGAAGGTTTCTTGCTATTCCTCAAACTCATGAGGGTACTTCTCTCCTAAGTAGATGGCTCATTGCTTCCACTCATTAAAGTCTTTGCTCCTGTGTCACCTTGCAAATGAGCTGAACCTCCTCCCTGAACCACTTCTATGAACTATCCCTTTTAAAAATTGCAACCTCCCCCAATACATACCTTGGTATTATATATCCACCCTGCTGTTGTGTCATTTTTCCTCAAACTATGTATTCCATGATGTACTAATTAATTAATTAATTTATTTATTTATTGAATGAATATTCTCATCCTCACCAACAAGAATGTAGGCTCTATTAGAGCAGAAATTTTTGTATGTTTATTTACTGATATATGGCTGAAGTCTGGCCATAAATACTCGATAAAAATTGGTGAATGAATAAATGGCTAACAATGAATGTAGGTAAGAATGCAGAGAAATAACTGTAGCATGAAGCTTGAATTAATAGGAGCCAGGAAGAAAGTAAGCAAGGAGTTATAAGGTTATTGCAGAGTGATTGTAATGCAGCAGTGAGGGAAAGCATGAAAGGGAAGGAAACTTCTGAGTTGGACCACATAAGAGGAAGTGTTAAGGCTAGTAGAATTTTACATGTGTAGAAGCCAGAAATTGGAGAAATAGTTGAGCAAAAGCAAAGATGAGCAGTGAGCTGGACAGCTGGAGTCTTAAGTATCTGAAGAGTCAGGTGTGTGCAATTGGGCTGTAGGGCTAGAAAAGATACCTGCATCAGCCAGATTGCTCTTGGCTATGAGGAATGAAATCATGAATGAAATGATATCCTTAAGAACACTGGCATAAGCAGTTACACAATTACACACCCCTAGTAGGGATGGATGGCTTCAATAGAGCTAAGTGAGCAGTTCACTGAGATCACTGAGGACCCAAGTTCTTTTTACTTTTTCACATCCTTCAGTCTTTGCATAGGTTTCTTCCTCGGGCTGATTCAAAGGTAGCTGAGCAAGTCTAAGCCTCACGTTTTCAATTGCATCCAGAGGAAGAAGAGAGAATCTTGTCTCTTCCTATGGGTCTATCTTGGGAATGATGAACCCTCCTCAGAAGACACGTAACATATTTCCCCTCACATGTCATTGACCAATTTGGGCCACTTGCCGAATAGCTTATTTCCTTAACAAATACTTAGGGAGCCCATCTAATGTTGCCAAGCACTGTTCTAGGTGGGGTTTTTTTTTTGGTTTTTTTTTTGTTGTTGTTGCTGCAAAATGGTGATTTTATTAAAGCACAGGAACAGGACCTGTGGGCAGAAAGAGCTGCTGCCCTGGGGTTGTGAGGGGTGGGTGATTATATACTATGCGGTTGGGGGAGGTAAGGAAAAAGGGAGGTTTCAAAAGAACTTTCATATGCTAAAGAGGACCTACAAGATACCATAGGCCTTGTCATTATCAAGTTAAGGTTGTTTTCCCCTCTAGCAAGGTATTAACATTAAGATAGCCGGGAGATCCCTGGAAGAATGTCACACTTGTCCCACCCAGGAGTGGGGGGTTGGGGGTAGTTGCAGGGTGTCAGCTTATGCTTGGTCTTCAGCTTGCTTTCTGCTCCCTCATCAGGTTGATCAGAAGCACAGGTACCAGCAGGGGGGTGTGGTGGTGGTGGTGGTGCTTGCGACTGGCCTCTGAAAGGGGCGGGGGTGGGCCCTCATCCTGTGGGATCTGCTACGATCTCTGGGTAGACAGTGTCAGAATTGAGTTGAAATCTTTTAACACCCTGCTGGTGTCAGAGAATTGCTGGGTGTTGTGTGGGGGGAAGCTCCCCGACATTGAAATTGGGTTTGGGAACCCTAAAAGAGGTTGGATCGTTATTCTTCTTGTTATTTATTATAAAAGAGCAAAATAATTTTGCTCCCTATTCCCATAAACAGGAATGTTCTAGGTGTTTTTAAATACTGCAGCATTAAACTAAATGAAGCCCTTCTTCTCGCAGGGTTTATATTCCAGTTGGGGAAACCAAAAGTACACAAATTATCAAAACATAAATGTCGGATTGTGACAACTTCTACAAACAAAAATACAGTAGAGTCAGAGAGAAGGAAGAATAGATATATTTTAAAGGGGGAATTTTGGGTTGGGTGGGGAAAGAAGGAATCTCTGAGGACGTGACTTTTAGGCAGACACCTGAGTGAACTGAAGGAGGGAACCATGTGAATATCTGAGAAAATCTGTTTCTATGCAGAGAAAGAACAAATCCAAAGCTCTGAGCCAGGAATGAGCTTGGCATGTTCAAGAAACTCTGTGGAAGGCAAAGTGGCTAGAACAGAATAAGAAAAATAGAGTATGTAAGGAACTGAATTAGAAAGTTAACAAGTAAGACAGATCATGAAGTGTCTTATATAGGCTTTGGTAAGGATGCTGGATTTTGTTCTAAGGGAGGCATTGAATGGTTTTGAAGAGAAGAGTGGTGTGATCTGATTTACATTTTGAAAAAAGATCACTCCTTTTGCAGAGAATCAATTACAGGGGCAAATGCAGAAATAGAGATAAGAGTCTAAGGCAGAAGTACAGATAAAAGAACTGTGGCGATAGTGGTGAAGATCAGAAGTTACTGGATTCAGAATACATTGTGAAGGTAGTGAAAGGGCTGGCCCCTAGTCAGTCCAGGGGACTAGCCCTGATTGCTTAAACTGATCTGGGAGGAATGCATATTGAGGAATAGAGCATACTAGCATCACATTACAAAGGAACTTTAGTTATGTGCATGTCAACAATGTTGGTTGAGTAGATAGAATATATGTAGCAGGTTGGTTTGTCTGGGAGGTAGACACTGAGAGTTTGGGTGCAGGCTAATTATTAGGGCATCCCATGGGCTCTATACACAGGGAAGCTGGAGCTTTAGCAGTGCCTTCCACAGGATTTTCCAGTGCTCTAAGAGGCCCACTCCTACTTTTTTAACCTAAAGTACATCATCCTGTTCTGATTTAATGATATGTGGAAACTTGTGCTAGTTACTTACCGAACAATTTATGAGCTTTAGGTTGAGGCTCTGTAGCCACCATTTGCCTAGAGATAATTGTTTTTTATGTACAGTCTTGGAGAGGGGAAATTTCAGAGGGTTCTCCTTGTTCTTTCCTGCTATGATAGCTCCTACCCCACAGGACCAGGACTTGATGTGAGAGTCATCCCAATTACCAAGTACATCTATCCCAATTATAGATTCAGAGAGTGAGAAAATAACCACCTATGTGTCTGTGGACTCAGTGGACCCACTGTGGGCTGGATCTTGGCCAGAACTCCATTTATGTCCTGGCCCCATATGCCCACACTCAACTAGGACCATGATTGGTATATTCAATAATCCTCCAAGTGTATGAGCATTGCCCTTCGCCCATTGCACAGTCACTGGAGTAAATAGCCATAGTTACTTTTGGGAACAGATGGGAAAATCTTTACTGTGTTCATTTGCCAAGGTACTGCAAGATGTTTCCTCCTGGGAATCACCTCTTCTTCAGTCAATAGGATTGGGTCTGAAAATTGGTTTGGATACAGAAATTGGGCAAGGGTGAAAAATAGCATGAACCCACCAGGTTCCATACCCTAACTCCTGGAACTTGTGAATATGTTATGTTCGATGACAAAAGGGACATTACTAATGTAAATAAGTTATGGAGCTGGACTTTATAATCAGGAGGTTATCTTGGATTATCTGGGCAGCACCAATGTAATCACACAAGCCCTTTCAAGTATAGAACATTCTCAGACAGAGTCACAGAGAAGTGCATGAAGAAGGAAAGAAAGATGCAGAAAAAGGGAGTGTAAGACATTCCAAATGGAATGATTCAGTAAACTGCTGCTATCTCTGAGGTGTAGGATTCCACATGAAGGAACAAGAGAGTGGCCTTTAGGAGCTAAGAATGACCCCCAGCTGACAGCGAGCAAACAAATGACAATCTCAGTCCCATAACCATGAAGGATTGGATTTGGCCAACAATCTGAATGAGGTTGGAAACAGATTCATCCCTGGGGCCTCTAGAAAGGAATTCAGCCCTCTCAACCTCTTGATTTGGGTCTTGTGAGACTCTAGCTGAGCCACGCTGTACCCAGAATTCAGACCTACAGAACTGTGAAATAATGAATTTGTGTTGTTTTAAACTCTTAAATTTGTGTTAATTCTTTACATCAGCAATAGAAATGTATACAGCAAGGGGTCATTACTTTTACTGGGACAACAACCCTTCATCTCCTGATTATGCATAAATTGAGTAGTACTACCATCTGTTTCTCCCTTTAGGACTCCATATTCTATTGACCATTTCCACAATTCTCTGTGGGTCAGGCCCTATGCCTGACCCTCTGATCTTGTCACTCATTATAATAATTGCATCTCCAGTGGCTTCTGGTGCCACTAGAAGCCCTACCACCTGGTTTCTGTGTCTGGGGTTTTTTACCATTCCCATTTCTGAAAGTGAGCCTGGCTGTGTACCAGGTTTTCCTACAGTCATGACAGAACTGCCACTAAACTTCTGTGTCATTCTGGTTCCTTCCTTACTAGATTACTCTGTCTGATCATGGTAAAATGTCTATCCTCTGGGCATGGTAATCATCTGTAGGGTCTTGAAGCTGTGCATAGTATTTCCATTCTTCCATACCCACTTCCCTGAACATTTTAAACCCTTTTTATACCATCTGCTATGGCAATTCTAGCACTCAACTTCATTCAGTATAACACTTTTGTCATGTGTCCAGGAGCCATCTCAATAGGGAGTTTGCACCATCTCTCTGGGGTTTTCTTCATAGTGTCAAATCCAATATCTTGTGCAAATGTTCCCAAATCATAAACTCTCTCTTATCAGTCTTCATCTTCTAGCTCCAGTGATCAAACTCCCCAAAAACCCACTTCCCACGCGTACTCTCTAGCTTCTAGGTCTTGAAGCTTCTTTAGGATATACTCTCCTTTTTTCTCAGGCTCAAAAGGTTCCTTTCTGGGCTATTCTGTTACTTAACACTAGTAACAGACTTAGGGGCAAAAGGGAAGGTGCAGGAACAGCTAGAAGAAGGGGCAAAGGTCTGTTGTAGAAGAGACTGCATTGTCTTCAAGAAAGTGGGGAGATCTAGCTTTTGATAGGGACTGGTGGATCATTTATATTGGCTCCAAGATACTAGATGAATGTAGGGATTCAGTATTTCATCAGAGCATCAATGCAGATGTCCTTATCCCAATGTTATGATACCATTATTTCCCAATAAGGGCCCTGAACTTCATAGCAGACCTGCCCTGTTTGAGAGTTGAAACTTTCTTTTAGCTCAGTTATTCTAATGATTAAGTCTCTAGTCTGGCTTTCAGTATTCTCTGCATTCCTTCTACAGAAAATGAGAGCTTTTATGCATGCTACCAAAATGGCCCTCTGACTTTCATATTAGCTTTCAATTGGTGATTAATCACTCTCAGCTTGTTATCATTTGCTAGAGAGTCAATTAAACTTAGAAAGAGCCACTCAGTTTCACTGACCTTGTAATTAACTGTTTTCTCCATATTTCTCAAACTATTGACAAAATGCACCAGCTAATGCATTTATTTCCTTCTACTACTGTACTGGTATACCATTCCAATTCACACTGGTGGAAGTTTTTTTTTTTTTTTTTTTAAGATTTTATTTATTCATTTGAAACAGAGAGACACAGAGAGAGAGCGAGAGCATGAGCAGGGGAGAGGCAGAGGGCAAGGGAGAAGCAGGCTCCCCGCCGAGTCAGGAGCCAGACGTGGGGCTTGATCCCGGGACCCCGGGATCATGACCCGAGCCGAAGGCAGATGCTTAACCATCTGAGCCACCCAGGCACCCCCACACTGGTGGAAGTTTTAAAAGATGTTAGACTATCACTTTGTGCCAGAAGCTATCTGTGCCCAACAAACACCAGAGTTGGGGTTCTATTACTATCCGGAAGGCAAATGATCCAGTTGTGAAACTCTTAGGTATCTCCTGCTTCCTTGGATCACTCCTGATACCAGTTACAGGTTGAGTTCCTCAGTAAGTAGAGTCTGAGATGAAATGTTTCGTGCAGATCATGAGGCAGTGCCTTGATATCAACACCTGGGAAAGGGAGGGCTAGGAAGAGGGATAAGGTTGAGAGAAAAGTCAAGGAGCATTGCATGTCCAACAACAAGATTGGGCAATTCTACAGGAAGCTCTAAAGCTAGACTGGCCTTTAGAGTTGTCCCAAATTGAAGCAAATAGCCAGACCTTTATGCCCTTTATTAAATATTCATTGAATGAGGAACCCTGAAAGGGGCATGACTTTGGCCAAGGTGGCTTTCTGCAGCTGAGTTAATCCCTGAAAGGGCTGACAGCTAAACACTCTCTTTTCTCTCTGTCTCCAGCACAAGTCCTTCAGTGAAGCATATAATACGCTGGACACAAAGCTCTGCTGGGGACACAAAGATAAGAAATTTCAAAATTTCAATTTTGGGGAGGAAGATACACATAGTTTTGCCACATCAAAGTAATAAAACATAGCGTGGAGTCATCCTCAGCTAGGTATTGAGGAATGAAAAGAAATTATCCGAAGAGAAAAGAAAGACTATTCCGGACAAAGGATCATCATGAAAAACAGAGACATGGCCAAACTTCTTTGTTAAGGGACCCTCAGGCAGTTTAGATTGTGAACAGTTATGCATATTGGCCTCAGCTTCACTACTCAGTAGGGTGCTGGCAGTCACTAAAGGGCTAACTTAAGGTGAGGTTTGCAATTTAAAAAGAACTAGTGGACACACTCTAGAGCATGGATCAATCTAGATGCTTAAAATGACCTTGGATGTGTGTGATGGTCTTGTTTAACAATGGAAAACCCCTGCAAGTTTCTGAAAACGGAACTGACTTGATTGCCTCTGTATTTTGGTAAAAAACAACACATCATGGTATTAAGTGGACCATGGGACAAGAAAGTGAATGAGAGAAATCAGTTAAAGGGCTATTAAAATAGTACAAGTGGCATTCTTATAAAATAATCTGTTACTAAAAAGGAAATCCCATATAGCAAATTTGCAGATAAAGATCTGCAAATCTAAATGATCTAAAGATCATTTGCTTCTCTAAATTGAAATTAATTTATTTCAAATTACTGGCCCCTTCTCAATTGACCCCTGATTTGAAGTTTTGCTTATCATGTAAACTGTTCTGTATCTCAATACGAGCTTCCTCATATTTTTACCATGGCACACTCCAGCAGTTAGAGCCCTATTTTTTATCTCATACCACTGATACTATAGGGTATCAAAATAAAAGGGGCCAAATACACAACATACGGCTCTATCCCAGTGTTCAGTGAAAGGAATCCTAAAAGGCAGATATGATAGACACAATATAATCAGGGTCAAGAAGAATAGAGTTGTGTGGTGAATTGCAATGGTATTTTACTTTAAGATCTCTATTAAGATGTCTATTCATTGAGGAAGATTGACTCTTGTGGGCCAAGCTCCTAGGATAAAGGATATGGAGAAGTTATGACATACATCTAGGTACAGACTGTCTATGATTTCTCCTTACTGGAGGTCAAAGTAGTTTGAAGGGCACAAGTGACAAATAAAAAGAATGTCTAGGGGACGATTCCATCCTGAGCTTTGCTAGTATATTCAAAGTTAAGGAAGTAGGTATATAGTGTTAATCTTGAACCTGCAGGAACAAGTAAGTTAATCTCTCTTCCTCTGGACATAAGTGGGGTGAAACAAGAGCCTATAATGCTTGACCAGTTCGGGAAAGACCTGAGAAGACAGATAGCTGATGGACTTCTCAGAGAAAGCCAGCCTTAAAGAGAAGACCCCTACACTGTCACTACGATGGCAGACATTATAATATATAAATGCATCAAATCAACATGTTGTAAACCTTACATTTACACAGTGTTATATGTCAAATATATTTCAATTAAAACAATTTCAAAAAAAGAATAAAAGTTGAAGGCCATTCCAGGTGTCAGAAGCAAAGAGGAAAAGGAACTAAGAGATTACCAGTAGGGGAATCACCAGTTAAGGGGATCATCTTTGGGTAAATGAACCAAATTCTCTACCTCTCTGGTAAAAAGAGTCTTTCAGACTTCTACAGAAAGACCATTTGGCAATGGCCATCCATCATCAGAGTGCTGGGAAGGTGGTACTGTTGGCAGCAGTAAGAAAGGATACTTCAAAAAGTTTCAGCTCTAATTATTGAGGGAAGGGCTTTGGAAGGATAAGGTTGTGAATACTATGAGGAACAAGAGGAACCTGGTATAGAATGACCCCAAAAAGGCTCAAGTGACTATTTAAAATATATCAAAAAAGAAGCTGAGTTCTTAAAATCAAAACTGGTTGAGAGTACATGTCTTGTTATGTAAAGATACACATATATGGTAAGTGGAAACCTGTGGGAAGCTCCAATCACCTATTTCTCCTGTTTTCTCCTCCCTCCCAGGCTGCACCTGCTTCTGGACACCGCATCAGCTGCCCCCCCCATCTTCCGCTTCCATGGAACTTCAGTTTGCCCATCATGCTTCCCTGGGCCTTTTCTCTGTATCGTAACTTTCACCTTAAACTCTGACGAGTAACTGGAAAACAGTTCACGTGTTTCTTATTCCAAATTTAAGTTTACAGAAGCAGGAATAGGACAGGCCTGAATAATCTTTTCAAGTCAGACCATAGAGGTCACTGTTGCCTGGTCAGCCTGGAGTCAAGGGACCGTTTGTTATATCCGTGACAGTTCAGCTGAGGTTTTCATACAGTGCACTCAGAATCCTTTGATAGCACACTCAGGCCATCCATAGCTTCCTTTGTTCATACACTGGCTGCAGGTAGAAAAGCCCATTGGCTAGATTTCAGGAATAAAGTATTTCTCCAAATAAAATGGAAGTTTATATTGCTTCTGATTCCTACTCCTGAACACCCTCTTCCTCACCCATTTTAAAACCCCAGACATCTGATTAAAGCCACCTGAGAGCCCCAGGACTACCCACAGGATACCAAACAATGGTCTTTAGGAAGCTTGAGCTTTCACTGCCCTCTAGTGGAGAGGAGGAGGCAGTTTTGTTGTTACTAATAATTGGGGTTCGTGTTTGAACAGATAAACAGGATCCACCTTATTGTCCAAAAAGAGACATAAGGAGAGAAGAGAGTTTTTGTATAAAGGGGTAAATAAGGAGTTTGTATAGGATGCCAAAACAGTCTGGGAAGAAAGGAAGAACATGGAGGAAAGCCTGAATGCTGGGAGCCCTAAGCTCAGAGAAAACACATCAGTAAAGCTGAGGCCCAGAAGTTTCCAAGGAATGAAGCATTGTCTGAATGACAGGAGCTGCGTGGGAGCTAACTCCTCATGAGAAGACTGCCTACATGGTGCTCACCTGATAGGAGCACCATCCACAGCACTCACCCACCGTCAGCACTGTCAGACTTCCAAGCACCTGCACCCAAGTGTGTGTGTGGTACACTGCCAAGCCCATCCCAACTCCAAGTTTTCCCATGGGATGCTTCCTCAGAGCATCTCTTCAGCTCCACAATCAATGCCTGTAACATAATTCAGTGCTCAAAAGCTGGTTTCATGAACTGTGTATCAACAGGGACTTTTATACCCCAAGTTCCCAGTTGAAAGGAACTCTTGCACAAGTTTTTGAATGGTGCAATAAAAACACCGTGACATCCTAGCGAAGACATTGGAAAATGGATTCATATGTTCTACTTCAATGCTTTTTCTTGGAGAGACTCAACTGAGTATTATTTGTAGCCAAAATAAATGGATATAGATAGACCCTGTCATATAGACCTAATGTAAATATGCGGCTAATGTTTGTCTTTTACAGCAGAAAAGTATACATTGTTGAACTACTTATCTGCATTGTCAGGCTATTAAGCTACTTAAGTGAGTAAGTATGGACTCACTCTTAAAACTAGGGAGTAAATGCATAATGATGCATAACTTCAACCGTTATAACAAAACTAACCCTACCTGAATCAACAAGGCTTGCCTGTCTACCATGGGGCTTTGTGGTATATTGAGTCTAAGCTGAGTATACTGTATCAATGGACTGGTGTACGCTGGTTTTTATGTGTGATGATCCAACTGGTTGGTACAAAAACATGGCATCTTACATCATCTACTAGGAGATTCTAGCCTGCAAGTCAATCAAATATTTATGAATAATACACTAGAGACATATTGTCAGAAAAAAATGATGAATAGTGCCTTCACAAGGCATTCCTGAAAATTGCCCAGAGGAGTCACCAAAAATGGCCCTTAATAATTTATTTCACTGTTTTCATGTTTATATTTTACATGGGCAGTGCAAGGACAAACTGAGATCTCCACCCAATAAGAAATCAAACTGTGAAAAGAATCCCATTGAATTTATGGATCAGCCACTGAAGCAAACCATAGCAGTCCCCAAAGGGATAAACACCTTATACCACAAGCAAGATGCAGGGAAGAACATAGTATTGATGTCAAATCAGAGTGTCGTTGGCAAGCACAAAATATCTAAGCCAAGAAATACTTCCCCAATTCTGTTCAAGAGCTAATGATACATTCTGTGTTTGAGAAGAGAATCATATGGAATCGATTGTTAACTCTCTGCTAAATTTCTGTTTGGATACTAATTAGTAAAGAATGCAGTCCATTATCACTGAGAGGTAAGGAGGCCCTGCAAAAGGGTAAGGTAAGGAGGTAAGGAGGCCCTGCAAAAGGGAGAGGCAAAGTCCCTCTGACAGTGGTTTTTAGGTCAGTATATATGGGCATCACCTGGAAGGCTTGTTAAAACATTGCTGGGGCCCCACCTACCCAGAGTTTCTGATTCAGTTAGTTGGTCTGGGGGTCAGGCCCCAGAATTTGCAATTCTAAGTGCCCAGGTAAGGGTGATGATGCTAGTCTGGGAAACCATATTTTGTAAACCATTGACCTTGGCATCATGTTGGACTCCCTGTTTTTAAAAACATTGGCAACAAGTATGTGGAAGTGACATACATCAAATTAGACATAGGAAAGGAATGCTGATGACTGATCCTTTTTCTACCCATTTCTAATCTTACAGGAAAGAAAAAGACCTATAGTGATGTTTTTCTTATGCTCTAGGTTCCTTACATAATTATTTCATAAGCACAGCATTCTTGAGCAAACAGAATTTGGTAAACTCTATAATACATAAATAATAAAATGTGTAAAGCCCAAGCATCCTGTGATAAAAGTCTGTCTTTTTTATCATTTTCCACTCAAGGAAACATTAGTCTAATGTCTAAGGAAATTGGGGGAAAAATACAACTCTTCACTAAGTTTTTATTTTGAAAATATCAGAAGGTGAGAAACACTTATAAGGCATGCCAAAACTCTTTCCTTCCCCCCTCTCTCTCAATGTTTTTAGAGGCATGTACACTATACTAAGCTTATTCTTTGAGGCCATGAAAGATTTGGGGCCACAAGAACTCCTCGGGCCAGATGAAAAGAGCTGTGTCAGCTCAATTAACTGAGAACTCAAGGAACCTGGTTGAGATTCTCTTTGGCTCTCAAACTTTGGGTTTGAATGACACTCCCCAGAAACAAACAAACAAAACAAAATAAAAATAGAGAACGGGGTAAGTTGACTTCTCACAGTTTTTAATTCTCATTTAGCCCACTCTAAAATCCACTTCAAAGATTGTTATTTTTAAAATTAATACCTATCTTGAAGTGGTGTTAGTGGGATGGATCACTGCCGCTAAAGGCTTGTCAAGTGACTGAAACCCAGCCAATCACAGCACCACATTTTCTTGGCCACAGAGATCAGGCTAGCCTGACTACTTTCCCTCCTGGAACTTTTCACCTGGAAATAAGGAAAAGTTTGTATCTTCCCATCAGGATCATAGGTGGCCATCTTGCTGAAATGACAGAGCCATCAAGTTCATCAAGGAAAGAGACAAGCAAAGCTGGGAGATGGACAGAAAAGAGGATCCTGACATGAGACAGAAGAAAACACCCTTAGAAGAAAAACGTGGTCCACACTGCCTGTATTTTAATTCCAAATTTTCCACATACCTCGGCAAGGTACTTGACTTTGAACCTCTGGTTGTTCATCTTTAAAATAGGTATCTCCCAGGGTTGTTGTGAAGACTGAATAAGTTGATATATAAAAAATATATATATATTCATTTATTTATAAATAAGACACTATCTGAACATGTAGTAAGTGCTGTGTACATGTTGGATATTTTTGACATTCTTTGGTTCCCTGTTCTACCCAGTTAAGGAGTAAATATGTCAAAATAGCTTATACCTGCTGCTATCATAATTGATGTGCACAATAGATGCCCACATTTCTCGAATTGAAGTTTTAGTGCAGCAATTACAGAGTGTATTAAATGCCAGATACCTTGAAAAAAAGTATAATGTTGATAGAATGGTATTACACTATATATATTTACAGAATTATGCTTCATTTTCTTAAAAATAATGGCTACTGATCCCTATTTAGTAGCTCATATATTATATATTGATGTTATGAATTGGAAAAATATAAATTAATGAGAAAAATATATTGTTCAGTCACATACTATATCCTAAACAATAATCAATTTCTCCTTTATAAAATAAGAAGTTTAACCAAGTTATCTCTTATGTAGGTTTTTAGTTCTAAAAATTCTCTAGAATTGCAAATCTTTAAAAACATACTTTTAGAATTAAAGAACTTTCTTACGAGAAGACATGTAAGGTTCATTACCCCATGTCTTTTATATCAAAGATAGAGGTTGAAATGACTTAGTAGGATTTCTTCAAGACTGTCTGCCAATGGCAAATGCTTGACCTAAAAGTTGCCAAGAAAGAGGAAGGAGAGAGTTAAAATGGAAGCACAGTCAAGTAAACAAACAAACAAACAAACAAACAAAAAGAGACTTTTATTTAATTTTTTTTTTAAAGATTTTATTTATTTATTTTGACAGAGAGAGAGACAGCGAGAGAGGGAACACAAGCAGGGGGGAATGGAAGAGGGTGAAGCAGGCTTCCCGCTGAGCAGAGAGCCCGATGTGGGGCTCGATCCCAGGACCCTGGGATCATGACCTGAGCCGAAGGGAGATGCTTAACGACTGAGCCACCCAGGCGCCCCTTATTTAATTTTTTTTTTTTTTAAGGCAGAGACTAGAGGAAATTGAAGGCAGGAAAAGTCAGGACCCTAAAGAGACTGCTAGAAAGAGCACTGTAAGAACAGTGTTCTAGAAGAAAGTAAAAAGGTGTGGTTTTTAATCCAGATGGATGTTACCTTTATTTTTCTTAATAAAATACTGTGGGTCTTGCAAATTAAAGACGAGTTGACTGGCTTTTGCAGCCTTAGTTGCTAGAGACACAGGGACATCCTATAATTTTGATCCATTTTTTGCTATTCGTGACCTTCCAACAAGCCTCTCTAGTTATGCAGAGGGATTTTGATACTCTAATCCAAGTGAATGGTAACAAGTATTAGAAGTCAAACAAAAAGAGGAACTCCTATGAAACCACAGCTATTCTCAGGATAAAAGCTACTCAATGAATCTAAATTGAGACCATCTTTCATCCTACATCAGTAAAATGACAATATCATAATGAGTTCCCGGTTGGTTGTCTTCCACTTAGTAATATGACCCTTAAAATACCATATGCATGGATAACTGAAATCATAATGAGTCCATACTGGTGTAAGAGAGCTCTTAAACAGAGAAAATTAAAATATTTTAGGAAATCCTCCATGAACTCTTCAAGATCAAATGCCTTGTCTGAAAAACCAACCAACCAAACAAAACAGTTTTATTTAGAGGAATTTTCTCTTGTGAATCTGAAGAACATTTTTTAAAAAGATACAAATATATGTTGATGCAAAGACATGGGGAGAAGAGGATAAAATAATCTGTGCCAAGATGCTATTTGACTTGATTCTCTTCACTTCTTCATTCTTATTATCATTCCCATTGGCTCCCACCACTGGATTATTTCCATCGTATTGTGGATCTAGTTCACCCTCTGCATCCTGGGAGTGGTTTAGCTCTAGGCTTCTGACCTCAGAAGACATTATTTGGCATCAAGATCATTCTTGCTTCTGAGCCCTTATGTCTCAGGCTATGCTTAATAATGCATTCACTTTCTTTGGAGTTGAGTTCTGAAGCCTCATTTTTCTCATCCCTATTCTATATTCCCAAGATTATATTTCAGATCCCTTTTCTATGGCTTTCAGATTCTCACCAGGTCCCTCAAGGTGGATCTGTTTGACCTTACTGAATCTCCTTCCTCATACTGATGGTCTAGAATACTTCTATTCCCTTACTCTCAGATTGGAAATTTCTCAAGCTCTTTGCCTTCATGGACTGCACTGGTTGTAACCTTTTTTGCCCCACTCTCACATGTGTTAGAATCTTCTGGTGTGGATTGTTTTTGGGACCCAGCCTCCTCTAGTATCATACAGTGTTAGCATCTCAGGGCTTAGTGTTGATTGCTTATGAAAATAGACTCATCTCTATAAAATAAATCTAAATGCCAACTATGCAGATTGAAGGAATCATGAGATGGAGGACTTCCAGTAACCGTTCAGCAGACATAGACTAGGAAGTATGGAAAATTCACTGGGGAGTTAATTATACATGAATAATCAGAGCACCAGACAGTGGCAAAGGCCAGCTAAAAATGGAAAGCAAGACTCTGTAATTGTTTAGTTCCCCATGGTTCTGTATCCTTCCTCAGGATTACTCTGTGGGCTTGTTAGAGGAACTTAGGCAGTGGCTCGTAGGAAGGAATTCTGATTTGGAATTGACAAGTTTCAGGAAGATGAGGGCTTTGTGCTAGTACTGAAGTAATTGAGCCAAAAGCTTAGTAGGAGAGGAAAAAGTTTACTGCTATAGAGACCTCTGTTATTGTAGGATTCTAAATGCTTTAATTATATTTTTGCTTATTAGGTTGCAGAGCAGCTGAGTGGGAGTATTAAATTGAAAGTAACCTATGGTTGAAGAGAGAAGGTGCAGAGTTAGAGATCTCACAGGAGATATGACACCTTCTAATGGTTACTTCCAGCGTGATGAGCCATGAGACAGTAATTCTGCACGGGGTAAGTAGTCTTAAGGAACTTGGGTGCTTCAGCAGATAAAATTGATGCCATGAACAAGCTGAAGGAGAAACATGCAAGTGAGGGGATAGTGCCAAGAGTGATTCTAAAAGAGTGATACAGAAAAATGAGATGGATTTGATCTGATAAGTATGTATTGTTTGACATGATATTTTAAATGTCCCTAAAAGTAGCAGTATGAAGTAAAGAGAAAGTTGACCCTGCCATCCCTTCTAGTTTGGCATTAGAGAAAAAATAAAGGCATGGCAGAATAGAAGCATTTCTCTTCTGCAAGACAAATAAAGGTGATAAAGGGAACGGTTTCCAAACAGTTTGGGGAGAAGTGAGATTTATTTATTTATTTTTATTTCTTTTACCCTTCATGCATTGGGGAGAAAAGGAATAAGGTGGGATGAGTCAGTGCAGAATGGGTTCTTTAAGTGGCAAAGGTATAATTGGAATTGCTTATCTACATAACAGAAGTGACAAAAGAATTGAGGTGGACAAACAGTATGAGACAAAAGCAATAGTTTCGATGGTGTTGACTGGAAACACTTTTTTTTTTTTTTTTTTGGTGATATTGGAAATTTATTTGATACTCAAAGGGTTAGTGCCTAATAGTATGCTACAGTGCCGAGGTCTTTTTTGTTGTTGTTGTTTTAATTTTATTATGTTATGTTAATCACCATACATTACATCATTAGTTTTTGATGTAGTGTTCCATGATTCATTGTTTGCGTATAACACTCAGTGCTCCATTCAGTACGTGCCCTCTTTAATACCCATCACCAGGCTAAGCCATCCCCCCACCCCTCTCCCCTCTAGGACCCTCAGTTTGTTTCTCAGAGTCCATTGTCTCTCATGGTTCGTCTCCCCCTCTGATTTCCCCCCCTTCATTTTTCCCTTCTTCTTCTTCTTCTTTTTTTTTTTTTTAACATATAATGTATTATTTTCTACAAAGGAGAGGGTGAGAGGGTCTGAAGGAAAGATGAAGTAGAATTTCCGTTAAGGTCTGAAGTTGTGAATTTTTCTAATGCAGAAATAATGCATCTATCAAAATTTTTTTAGGACTCAGCATTATTTTAATTACCTTGCTTTTTGGAAAGTTTATTTCCTCAAACCATCAAATTTATTTAATTTTGCTTAGTTCTGTAACAACAAGAACAAAACTATCTTGGAAAAATTCTTGGAAAGTACAAGGTACAAATTGTCCTCAGTAACTCAACTATTTTTAGTACCTATTTGTATTATATTTTGCCTAGAGCATAGAACTCTTGCTTGGCAGTAAAGCCTGGAAAGTTGTGTTGACTCTGCTATGGGATGGTAGATGCTGGATCTCATAGAAATTTTTAAAAGGACAAAAGTGAGGGGTGCCTGGGTGGCTCAGTCGGTTAAGCACCTGCCATTTGGCTCAGGTCATGATCTCAGGACCCTGGGATCGAGCCCCGCATTGGGCTGCCTGCTGAGCAGGGAGCCTCCTTCCCCTTCTGCCTGTGCCCCTCTGCTCCTTGTGTTCTCTCTCTCTCTCAAATAAGTAAATACAATCTTAAAAAAAATAAAAGGATAAAAGTGAAATGCAATTTTAATGGCTTGAAGCTCTCAAAGTTTTTCTTGCCTGTGTTGTGTCTTCAGTAAGTAAACCCTTTTATCGGTTTAGAGAACTCAATTGATAGACAGCCAACTGGCTTTAAGATCACACCCACTGAGTAATAATTAAACGTTCAATTTGTGCTTCCGAAACTGCATATTGAGTCATGCCCCAAAGGAATAAAACTAAACACTGTTTTTATTTTATAAATTCATATTCATATAGTTATTATTGAAATTCAAATATAACCTTATGGACAATGTTTATAATCTGGTTGTGTATATGTAATAAAGAAGGGCTGATTGAAAGACCATACTTTATCATCTTTTCCACAACAGACATACATTAAAGCAGACCCTTGTTTGCAGCAGATATTTGTTGAAGCTGCTGTTCTTCATGATATACTTTATGTCTGCGTTGATCTAGGTGGTATGGATGCAAAAAAAATGTTAGTTACGATTTGGTCGGTTTCATATACACCCAAGGCAGGTTTCAATTAAATTTACTCTGATAGTAACATTGATAGTGCTTCAAATTTACACGTGTCCTAATATTTTTGCTAAAAGCAAACCAACCAACCAACCTAGAGTTATTCCATGTTTGGTTGCTTAATTTTATGTTAATACCTTCAAAGGAATCAGTCCTGGCAGGCTCCCAAGAGCACAAAGAGCTGGCTGAAATTATTAATCCAACATTAGTCTGGGCTGGCTACTTGGGCAACACGGGACTGAACATTTGGAAAGCAGAGAAGCATCTGATCTGGAACTTGTAGGCTAAATAAAATTTTGCTAGGAGTCTTTGGGAGGCTTGTAGGCAGAAATAACAACACCAGAAAAGTTTCACGGATCTGAACGCACATTGCTGGGTCTGAATAATGCCAACTGCCCCAGAGTGAGCTTGGAGCCAAGGGTGGTGGGAATGAGGCCTCAGAGGGCTTTAATGTTGTGATAAGAAAGGAGGGGCCGCTGGAGGTTTTTAAGCAGAGGAACAAAACATTATAGATGACATTTTCATGATCGCTCTAGCAGATGAATGGAGCATGATGAACTGAAAGACAGGCCAGAAAACCAGTGAGAATCCTAGTCTAACAATGTAGATCAGAAATAAATAATAAGCACCTGAATTTAGGCAAAGCAAAGAAAGAGTCTTTGAAATTTAAGAGTCCTTTTCACTACCCTCCAGCCTCATTTTTCTTCCTTTATTCCTTTTTTTTGGAGGGGGGTATTTTTTCATAGTTTTTCCTTCCTGATTTCTAAATAAAAGAGTTCTCCCCCTCTTTTTTCACCCTATAACGACTGACCCATGGAATGACACCGAGAATTCAGTGAAACAGCACATGTAAACACATGTTTATATGCTATATATTTTATGTACACATTTCTACATTTATAACCTATATTTTGATTGTTTTCACTTTATAGTGAAAGGATTTTCACTTTATAGGACTTAAGATTGTTTTTTAAGCCGATGCCTTTCAAATAATCCTATTCCAATTACTCTCATGACCCATAGCTGGTGTGCTCGCTATCCCCTTGTGTGTTTGCACTTTCGTATCTGTTGCTACTTTTAAACTTTATAAAATGGAATTCAGTTGGTTGCTTCTGAATTTCCTATGACCATGAATGACTCATGCGTTCTGCCAGTACCACCCAGTCTGTGAGACTCCACTTCCTATGTATGCAAGCTCTGCAAAACTTGCCATGTCTGCCCCCTTTCCACTTCTCCTGCTTCCACTTCTCCATTTCCACCTTCCCATGGGCCTCAAAATCTCTCTCAGGAACTGCATCCAGAATGATTGAACTGTTCCTGTGTCTCCGCCAGCTCACTGCCAGAAGATAAAACTTCCTAAAGTGGAGTGCTCCTCTTATAATTCCTCTGCTCAAAAACCTCGATTGACTTGGAGTGCGACCTTGCTTTTCTAGTCACATCTCCTGTTTCCTACCTTTACGGAGTCTGTACTCCAAAGTAAGTTGGATGCTTTCTTCTTTGAATGCCTCATACTCTCCTGACTTTGGACATGTTCTTTCCAAGTTTAGCTCAAAGCTTTTTTTACATATTCTGTTCCCACTACCAGGTATGCTCTTGATCACCATTAAAACTCTGTAATACTTTAATCCCTTCTCTTTATGTCTCTTTAATATAAATTTTTAAAAAGATTTGATTTACTTATTTGTCAGAGAAAGAGCACAAGCAGGGGAACCTGCAGGCAGAGGGAGAAGCAGGCCCCCCGCTGAGCAAGGAGCCAGCTATGGGACTCCATCCCAGGACCCTGGGATCATGACCTGAGCTGAAGGCAGCCGCTTAACCAACTAGCCACCCAGGCATCCTTTTAATATGCGTTGTAGTAAACTGTCGTACCCTCAAAAATTCACTAGATTGTAAACTTCTTGTGGACAGAGGCTGTGTTGTCCATAACTGATCCTAGTACAGAGCCGGGGGTGAAGAAGCAGTTTGGCTAAGCATCAGACTGATTTCCTTGTTTCGAACATGACCTCAAAGCATACATTCCTCCTAGCCTGGGTGCAGCTGCTCCATGGTAGGTGAATGTGCAATATTTGCTCATGCTTTTCATCATCAAAAGCGCCGCCATTATATGCAGCATCAATACAAGACTCATCGAATGTCTACAAATTCAGTCCATGCCCGCTTTGGAAGAATTATATGTGGTTGGCACATGCTCACTGCAGATACTTTTCCCTCTGGGACTTCATTGGTGGCAAAGCTCGAAGTCAAGCCTGGCTGGACGATACTGACAGTGCCCTTAAACCATGAAATGAGAGGGCAGAAGCTACCCTTCCTATCGAGGAAATTTAGAAGTTTAGGCAAGGCCGTGATTTTGCTTGGAGATGGAGCTCATTTCTTGTTAGTTTAGCCTTATTAATTGGGAAGCTTATCTAACATCCGTATCTTCTCCATAAAACACAGCACACCCTTCTTGCACTTAGGAACACTAGCGAACAATACAGACTACACTCTGGGCCCGTTTTATTTACTCATTTAATTTTCTTTTCAAGTTTGTGTTTAAATTCCAGTTAGTTAACATATATGGTAAAATTGGTTTCAGGTGTAGAATTTAGTGATCCATCACTTACGTATAATACCCAGTGCTCATCACAAGTGCTCTCCTTAATAATACCTATCACCCATCCAGCCCATCCCCCACCCACCTCCCTCCAGCAGCCCTCAGTTTGTTCTCTGTAATTAAGAGTCTCTTATGGTTTGTTTCTGTCTCTCTCTCCTCTTTTTTTCCCCTTCCAATATGTTCGTCTGTTTTGTGTCTTAAATTCCACCTATGAGTAAAATCATACGGTATTTGTCCCTCTGACTGATTATTTCTCTTAGCATCATATACTTTAGCTCCATCCAGGTCCTTGCAAATGGCAAGATTTCATTCTTTTTGATGACTGAGGAATATTTCATTGTTTACATATACCACATCTTTATCCACTCATCAGTTGATGAACATTTGGGCTCTTTCCATAGTTTGGCTATTGTTGATAAAGCTGCTGTAAACATCAGGGCCCATTTTTAAGCAGCAAAATCACCAAAACACAAAATACAAAAGTGCATGGTACTAAGTAGGCCTCAAAAAGGATACTTGCTTAGAGCATGAGAGCTGAGATAAGAAAGCAAAGGAGTCATCTTGTTTGACCTCAGCTAGGAATGTGCGGGTTGGTTGATTTAACTTTTTCACCACTCTGCACACATTTGCGAATACTCACAAAAGCACCTGGATATTGAATTGGGGGTTACAGGTAAATTTTAGCATGTAGGGAAATTCATAAACATGGCCTCTGTAAATAATGAGGATCTATGTTTAGCGTGATTAAGCACTAGACAGACAAAGATCATATAATATTTATTCATTCCTTAGTTTGAAATGATGTTTATTAAATTTCTCACCATTCCTCAGCTTGTATTTTGTACTAGTGATGAGAAGCTATTTATAATCCCCACATACATTTATTATTTTAAATCTCTAAACTTTTAATTGGATAGTAAGTATGCTTTGCCTTGAATGCTGGGCTCCTTCCTATCTTCTTCATTACTTAATTCCCATTTAATCATTACAGTTCAAGTTAGCATTACCTCACCAGGAAGCCACGAGTGACCTCCCTCTGAATGCATGCATTTCCCTATTTTGGCACCTGGAATTTTTGGTCATCTCTATATTGAGAACTTCTTAATAAGGCCCATGTTTAACCATTTTATGGCCATAATATCTATCTAGCACAATTCCTGTCACATAATAGGTGCCAAATATTGGGTTGAATTGAACTGAACTAGTAAGAGTATAGGAAGAATTGCCAGTTTTTTTAAAAAAATGAGAATTTAACTTGAATATGTAGAAAACACAACTTTAGGAAACTAGGATTGCATTTAAAAGGGTAAGTGAAAGTACAACGAGGAACAAAAAAACAAATTCGATTGATTTAAGAAAGACTTTGTGTGCTTAAGTACTGAGGGGAAAATGGCTTAAAATTCATCATATAACATGAATTGGATGATTCAGCAGCCTAAAGCAATTATTTAAAAAGCTAACATTATGCTGGAGTATATTAATAGGAGTATGACAAGCTTATCATGAGTAGTAATCTTTCTCCCATATTTGGCAATAATCAAGCCTTTCCTGAAGTATTTATGAGAGTTGTAGAGAAATTGGAGCTCATTCAAAGAAGATCTACAAAAATGAAAATAAGACAATTAGAGAAGATGAAAGGGACTCTGGGCCTCCAAAGAGGTCAGAGAACAGCCAGGAGGAACATGAATTAGAACTTGTCATGAAGCCCAGCCTAGTATTTGGCACAAGCCTCAGTGAATAACTCATTGATTAATTAAAGTACTGTATTTGAGGCTCAAAAGACCAGGATCAGTGGTCCAGCATTCGTATAGTAGCCAAAACCGGATGCAATAGATTAAAATTTTTAGAACAGATTAAAAGTTATTTGAAGGAGAATCTGATGGTACCAAGGGAACAAACTTTAGTGAGAGATCTTGAAATATTCCTTCATGCATATCTGTTAGAATCATTTAGATGACAGAAGGCTTTGTTTGACTGGCTTAACTAAATCCAGTCTAGAAATAGAGACCAGACTAATTGCCCTTTTAACCACTCTAACAGAATTATAATATGCACCGGTATATTCCATTTTTTTTCTAATCAAGAAACTGTGACTATAGGTTTGTTTAATCTGTTTAACCTGTGTCCACCATGACTATTTTCATATTTCTCACCTTCACTCTCACATATATTTCCTTCAGGATGATGGAGAAAAGTGTCTCCATTTATGTCTTTCTTATTCTCACCTGGTAATAGATTTGAATCAAGCTATAGAAAGAAATAATTCTTGACATAGGAAGTTGACTACATTTCTTGCAGAAATAGTTAACAGTAATAATTATTTTTATAGCATCTGTTAAGAACCCAAATGTTCCATGTACTAGGATGGGAGCCTTATATACTTTTTCTCATCTAATCCTAACAAAAAAGTTTCTGAGAAAATAATACATTATATGTTAAAAAAAAAAAAAAGAAGAAGAAGATAGCAGGAGGGGAAGAATGAAGGGGGGGAAATCGGAGGGGAAGATGAACCATGCGAGACAACGGACTCTGAAAAGCAAACCGAGGGTTCTAGAGGGGAGGGGGGTGGGGGGATGGGTTAGCCTGGTGATGGGTATTAAAGAGGGCACGTTCTGCATGGAGCATTGGGTGTTATGCACAATGAATCATGGAACACTCCATCAAAAACTAATGATGTAATGTATGGTGATTAACATAACATAATAAAAAAAATTTCTGAGAAAGGTACTATTATAATCTCTTTCATGGATGAAGAAAATTAATTGTTGGGGTGCCTGGGTGGCTCAGTTGGTTGGGCGACTGCCTTCGGCTCGGGTCATGATCCTGGAGTCCAGGGATCGAGTCCCGCATCGGGCTCCCTGCTCGGCAGGGAGTCTGCTTCTCCCTCTGACCCTCCCCCATCTCATGGTCTCTCTCTCTGTCTCATTCTCTCTCTCAAATAAATAAATAAAATCTTTAAAAAAAAAAGAAAATTAATTGTTAAGTAAGTAAGTCTAAGTCACAGGAATTAAGAGGCAGAGTAGGGATTTCAATGCAGATCTTTCTGACTCCAGAATACACATTCTTTTCCTTTTATTTAAAGATTTTATTTATTTATTTGAGAGAGAGAGTGAGAGAGAGAAAGAGCACAAGAGAGGGGAGCGGGAGAGGGAGAGGCAGACTCCCTGCTGAGCAGGTAGCCTGATGCGGGCCTCGATCCCAGGACTCCAGGATCATGACCCAAGCCGAAGGCAGTCGCCTAACCAACTGAGCCACCCAGGCGCCCCCAGAATACACATTCTTAACCATTAGCTTAGTTCATTTATTCATTCACCTATTTTCCTGAAATGATATTTATTGAAGCACCTATTATATGGCATGATTTTTGTTGGTGCTGGGGCATAGATTGTGTTCTCAAGGAAACAAAGTCTGAGATGGAGATTTGCTTGCAGGATGTTTATTGGGGTGTGCTCTCAGGAACATTTTGAAAAAAGTGAAAGCAGCATCATGGACAGAGGGACAGGATGAATTGTAAATACATGGTTCTGCAAAAGGCCTCAGCCTGTGTCCTGAGAGCTCTTGAGCTAGATGGCCCTTCCGTATTGCCCCAGACTGTGGCAAGGGGTCTGGTCCTTCCTACTATCATTCACTAGTCCCTGAGTGGAGGGAAGGTACGTAACCTTGGTGAGGCAGAAACAGCCAGCATTTTCCCCAGGGAAGGTACTTAACCTTGGTGAGGCAGAGCTCCTTCATCCAAGAGCAATTACAAGAAAGGAACTCAACTTCAGGACACTGGGGGATGGGATACAATGGTGAAAACACAGAAGAGTACCTCTATTAGTGGAGGAATGGGAGAAGCTGTCAAAATATTTTTGCCCCCTGTGGCAGATGGTGGTATGTTGCAAGGAGAAAATAAGGCAAGGGAGAGGAAGCTCCAGGGTGGGGGTTGGGAATGAGGCAATTAAGAAGGTGACATTTGAGCAAACATTTGAGCTTCATTAAGAAGGTGACATTTGAGCAAATATTTGGAAAAGATGAGGAGGAGACACAAGTGGGCAGCTCGGGACAGTGCATTTTTGTGGGAGAGAATAGTCCCATGCCAAAGTCCAAGAGGGAGCATTGACTACAGTGTTTGAGGAACAGAGTGTGGTGAGGGAAGTGTGGCTGGTTCACAGCGGGCAAGGACAGAGTCAGAGATCAAAGCCAAAGAAATAATAGGAGGTAGGATCCCAAATAATGCATAGGGGTTTATGACTCATTAAGGACTTTGGCATCTATTCTGAATGAGTTAGGAAGTTATATGAGGGTTCTGAACAGAGGTGTGAATGATCTGACAAATTTTAAAAGGCTCCCTCTTATGTGTTAAGAACAGATTGCAGGGAGACAAAGGCAAAAATAGAATAAGAAGGAAGCTTTTGCAGTGGTCTAGGCAAGCACGGGCAGGTGGTAGGTCATGCCAGGGTAGTAATAGTGGGGGTGGGGGGGAAGTGGCTGCATTCTTGATCCTTGTGGAAGATGCAACCAAGGCAATGGGCTAATCAAGGCTCCAAGACTTACTCTTTGGCCTTAAGCAAATTTCTTAATTTCTTAGAGCCTTACTATCCTGTCCTTAAAATATGGATTAATATATCTACTCTACAGAAGAGACTGTGAAGTTTAAATGAAAAAAATATATGTGATGTGCTTGGCCTCATGCCTGACACAAAATGAATGACCAATAAACACTCTTTCTCCCCTCGCTTGCCCCCCACCTTTATCAATATGCTTTTACTTTTGTTACTTCATTTGGTCTCAAAATATATACTCTAAGGTAACAAGGCAAGCGTTATCAACTTTGATTTATAAATGAAGACGTATAATGCCATTAATTTAGATGATTTATATGAAACTGCACCAAAAATTAATGAAAACATCTCTGGGCTTAATTCTTATTACAGTGTTCCTTCAAGTGTAGAGGAAGGCTTCTGACATGTCGGTGTTGAAATTTCTTAAGATGTCTCATAAATCTCATAAGAAGCAAAACTCACCCTACTTTTTGGGTGGATTTAAAAAGTGTGTTCTTCAACTTTTAAATTTTAAAGGTTTCTTTTAAAGAAACATATGCTATCCCAGCTGTCTACATCTAATAAAGCAGCCACTGACAGAAGGGGAAAAAGTGGAATATAACATTTCAGAGGTTCTTCAGATACACTGAATACTATGAATGCAGTTAAATCAGGTTACGTGCAAGTATAGGAATTATGGGAAGGGGAAATATCCTATAATGTATGTCGAATCCCAGACTTTCTTTTTTCTTTTTTTTTTTAAGATTTTATTTATTTATTTGACAGAGAGAGATAGCGAGAGCAGGAACACAAGCAGGGGGACTGGGAGAGCGAGAAGGAGGCTTCCTGCCGAGCAGGGAGCCCGATGTGGGACTCGATCCCAGGACCCTGGGATCATGACCTGAGCCGAAGGCAGACACTTAACAACTGAGCCACCCAGGCGCCCGAATCCCAGACTTTCAAAGGCAATACTGTTTACAACGTAGAGCTTATTAACAAGCCAGAAAAATCATAGGTTATTAAACAAACAAACAAAGAAAAATGCTGGCTGTTTCTGGTAGTCATGTATTTAAAAATCACATGTTTAATTATAAGATGTTTTTATAACATTTCATGTTAACAAGATTTATAATGTTTTTCCTCTGCCTCATGATCCCTATGTGAATAATTATACAAAGAAGTCAGTACATGTCCCCTTGCGCTTTACTTTCTCATGGTCAGAAGTAGTAATATTGTAACAATTTATAGATACTGTTTAAGAATTTTCTTAAAAGTCACAATGGTCAAAATCAGTAAAAAAAAAAAAAAAGGAATCAACACAAAGAGAAAAACCATTAGACTTACTAACAACTAATGCTGTACATTCAAGTTGAATCAATAACTTAAATAAGACTATTTTTCATATAATTGACTGACAAAGCTGATATTTTTTATGACTCCTTGTATGATTTATGTTTAAAAGCCAATTTGATTTCAGACACAGACCTTTCTAATCTCACTTTGCTTGCAAGAGAGCCACAATAATAGGGCTGTCAGGGCCCAAAAGGGAGAGGGAGGGCTTCCCAAGGTGCCTTCCCCTTCCAGATAGTCTCTCCTCTTCAGGGGAGGTTCCAATAAAAACCTGCTAAAAGGACAATTATGGGAGCCCCAACTGCACCTTACAGAATCATCTGGGAAGCTTGTTAAATATGTGCATTCTTATACCCCACTTGCAAACTCTCCCAAATAGGAATCTCTAGGGTGGGACCCAGAAATCTTATTGAATAAGATCTCTGGATATTTCCACACACTAACGTTTGGGAACCACACATCTAACTTCAGAAATAACATGAACAAGTTACTGAGCCTCACCGATTCTCAGTTTCCTTCTTTGTATATTGGAGATAATTATATTCACCTCATAAGATCATTGTAAAGATTCAATTAGGTAAAACCGAAATAAAACCTAGGAAGCTTGCAACTCTTAGTACTATTTTTAAAATCATTGCTAGTGACCCTGAGTTCCTGGTTTTCTGGGCTGATTCAGTGGAAAAACAAAGGATTTGAGGATATTTGTAAGAAAGAAGGTCAAGGAATAGATCATGAAATTTAGACATATTACTGGTTAAAACGAAGCCAGAAAGGATTTGGCAGAGTGAAAGAAAAATGAGTGTTGGAGGGTCTGAGAGTCTCAGTGAAATCAAAGAAAAATGTGTAGTGAGCTTCCATGGAGAGTTGGCAGGATGGAGAGTAGAGAAGAAAGTGTGTTTTCTTTCCTCACATTTCTAGAATGGAAATTGTGTGTGTATGATTCTGTGTGTCCGTGTGTATGTGTATAAAAGTTGGAAATGTGATAACACTATGAAAAGCACATGACATCAGCTACAAAAGTTGTGAAACGGGAAACACAAGACAATTGGATATGGGACAATTTAAAACCCTCAAGCCAAAAATCAAAACCTCATTTCTACTCCATCCAAAGAATCTCTTCCTCTTCCCTAAAAAGTTGTGCTTCTCTTTATGAGAGCAAGGGGTTAGAGAACAAAATAAGAGAAGTAATTTGCCAAAGAACAGGGAGTTAGAATTTAAGATTTCACAGGACTTGTGGCTCCCGATTATGGCAAGACTGAGGTACGACAGCAAAATTGACAAGATGGACGTGAAGCCCAGTGGGGTTGAGGCCGAGGGCCCGTGAAATGGCTATTATGGTATTGATTTCCAACAGAGCTAGGGGGATGGCAGGGTTTCTGGGGGAGAGGAAGACTGGGCTCTGGAGGCAATCAAGTGATCACTGAAAGCTGGATAGTGTTCAGGCGCCTGCTAGACGGAGAAGAGGAGAAGGGTAGAAGGGCTTGGGTCGTGTACATTACATCATTGGCTTTTGATGGAGTGTTCCATGATTCATTGTTTGCGTATAACACCCAGTGCTCCATTCAGTATGTGCCCTCTTTAATACCCATCACCAGGCTAACCCATCCCCCCACCCCCCTCCCCTCTAAAACCCTCAGTTTGTTTATCAGAGTCCATAGTTTCTCATGGTTCATCTCCCCTTCCAATCCCCCCCACTTCATTTTTTTAAAAGCCACTGTGACTGGTTTAAAAAGAGCCTGCAGAAGAAAGGAAAAAGCTTTTTCCCCTGCTTTCTCACATAAGGGGCCCTAAGTTTACATTTTGCCATGGACCCTACAATTTATGTAGCTGGCCCTGACTGGAGGTTTCCAGAGGTAACAAAGGAAGACCACAGGAGAAAGACAATGAGGAGAGGACTAGAGAGAGGGGACATCAGTGGGACTCTAGGGGAGGACGGATGGATAGACAGCAGGGGATGATGGGCATTGCATTTTGAGCAGTGGCCAAGGAGAAGATTGTGAGAGAGATGGAAATTACCCTGTCGAAGATCCAAATGGAACTCTGGCAGAAGTTTTAGTAAGAGTGCACTGACCTCTAGTGCTTACCTTTATTGCTCGTGGCCTCTGCTCAGGGCACTAATTAGAAAGTTGGGAGGTTCTCATAAGTTGGTTCAATAAATCCTTTCCCAGTGGCTACTGACACAAACCACTTCAAATCTGAAACGGCTCCTCTTGCTGAATACAGCAGTACCCTGTGGGGGCAGGTGGAGACCAAGGGAAGGCAGTAGGGGCAGGATTTGAGTCTCATTGGAAAGAGCTGGATGTAGCCAAAACTAATTGAGCTTATAAAGGAAAAACAAAAAGCTTGGAATCCTGGCTTTTTCAGTTGCCAATTTTTTATTTATTTACTTATTTTTAAAGATTTTATTTATTTTTTGACAGAGAGACAGCGAGAGAGGGAACACAAGCAGGGGGAGTGGGAGAAGCAGGCCCCCTGCTGAGCAGGGAGCCCGATGTGGGGCTCAATCCCAAGACCCCAGGATCATGACCTGAGCCGAAGGCAGATGCTTAATGACTGAGCCACCCAGGTGCCCCACAGTTGCCAACTTTAACCCTGATCACAGACCTTAACTTCTCTGAGGTTTATCTATAAAATGGGGATGGTGATCATTCTTGCTTTCTGACTACCTGAGCATGTTAAAAGTGTCAAAGTGTAGGGGGCGCCTGGGTGGCTCAGTCGTTAAGCATCTGCCTTCAGCTCAGGTCATGATCCCAGGGTCCTGGGATGGAGCCCCGCATCAGGCTCCCTGCTTGGCGGGAAGCCTGCTTCTCCCTCTCCCACTCTCCCTGCTTGTGTTCCCTCTCTCGCTGTGTCTCTCTCTGTCAAATAAATAAATAAAATCTTAAAAAAAAAAGTGTCAAAGTGTATAAAAAATGTGAAATTGCCTTGCAAATGGCTACATAAATATTAATTGATACTTTAAGTCTATATTCTTTTTTTTTTTTTTTAGATGGATTATTGGTTCCTCCAAATTACTCTGTGACAGCATTTAGGGGAGAGACACTGGAGTCCTGCTTCATTGTTGCCCGCCCCACATCTCTGGAAGGTTGAAGTCTTAGGGTGGAGCTCTGAAAATTTTAAATGCAAACAAAGCTAAAGCAGAAAGTGAGGTTCCAAAGCAGAGGAAAGCAAAGTCCATATATACAAACGTCAAGTGTGAATGGATGAATGTCCTAGAAGATATATATTAGATTAAGAAGATGGGAAGAAAAAGCAAAGGTCTTATCTTTCTGAATTTTAGAATCCTTTTTACTCTATACCATTTTATCTACGTCGAGGGAGTCTCTTTTTCTGTGTTATTTTCTCTTTTTCTTTTCTATATATTATGGAAGGGTCTAAAATGTAAGTGGGCTTAGCCCTGCTTACCCACTTTTCCTTATTTATCAGTGGAGTATCTACAGAGGAGCAATTGTGGGCAGTGAGGAAAAAACAAATTACCAATCTAAAGAGACCAATGAAGCATCACATTCAATAATAATGTCAGGGTTTTAGAAAAGGAGTTAAAGACGGTCCAGAAATTAAAATTTCTGTAAAATGTTTCAGTCACCTCTTAATAAATCAAAACCTTAGCGCGATTCAAACAAATGTTTTGGAAACATCTTTTCTCAAACATGTATTTAAAATTTTAAAGTAGATAATGTCCATCTCTTAAATTTTGTTAGATTTTGGAGACAGAATTTAAAATCATAAGGTGGAGCTCCTGGGTGGCTCAGTCATTTAGCGTCTGCCTTCGGCTCAGGTCATGAACCCAGGGTCCTGTGATCGAGCCCCGCATTGGGCTCCCTGCTCCGCGGGAAGCCTGCTTCCCCTCCCCGCTCCCCCTGCTTGTGTTCCCCCTCTCACTGTGTCTCTCTCTGTCAAATAAGTAAATAAAACCTTAAAAAAAATAAAATAAACTCATAAGGTGTCCCAAATTGTTTTTTTTTTTTTTTTCCTCCTGTGGAGATTAACAAACATAGTAAATAGAGTAAGGTGTTCCATTCTCTCCAGTGGTGGTGTTGCCATCGCTTCTTTGAAAAGATCGCCACCTAGGGGAAATTATGAGTCAAAGCAACATCTGCAATGCACCACGCATGCTGCATAATACCTAATGACATGTAGAAGAAGAAAACCATCTATTTCAGTGAATGAGGTGGGCCACCTAGGAAACACATATTAAGTCATGTGCCTAGTATGTGTGTTTTTGCCTAATTTATTTAATTTTACTTTTAAGTACCATTAACACTGCATGTAGCTTTTGTTTATGCATTAGGGCTTGACTTCTAATTTTTTTCCTCCGTATCTGGGGATATTTTTAGAAAATAGATATGCTGATATTTGGCTGCAGGGGTAAATTTTCATTGGGGGAAAATTATTAAATTTAAAAATAATCAGTAATTTAATTAGTACCCTGGAAATGTTTAAGAGCCCAACATACTAAGGAATTCTATCTCAATTAAGTCTTAGAAATTAACAAAAAACCAATTTTCCTTAAACTCCTTTGTTTCTGAGCATGTCTGACTAGGTTTCAAATCATAGCAAGTAGAGCAGGAGAGAGTGTAGTTGGTTGATTCAGATAGAAATGGGCTAATTTTCTTTGCTTCAATTTCTGATGGTTTTCAATCATAGCAATTTCTGAAAGCATATTTAACATGAAATATGATCCAAGCAGTAATCTTGCTGTGCTATGTAACAAATAGGAGAACTTGAAAGAAAGCAACAGATCTTTAAGGTAGGTTTAAATGGATGATTTAGCAGATATGAGAAATGTATATGCTGTTTTTTTTTTTTTAAAGGAAAAGCTGCCAACCTCAAAAGTTAACTCTTAAAAAGTCCCTTAAAATGATTTTACATTAAATCATGTTCTGAAGATAACAATTTTTGGTTGATTGGATTCCCCTGGGTTACTAATTTTCAATGTGTCTAGACCTACGGAGTAGGTGAGAGTATAAATAGGGAAAAGACAACTTGTGGATTATTTGAAGAAGTTTTATTGTCCTGTGTTTACCCTCATTAGATTTAAATCATCAATCTTCCTCAAGAAATGGTAAGCCTCTTGGAGGCAGAGACTATTTTTTATATGCAGTCATGTCTAGAGTGTCATTTGGTCAGTGTCTGTTCTGATTAATTGATACCCATAGTACCTACCAGTGATTAAATATTTTGAATATAATCCTTAGATATATCTATAGCACTTAGTCCCTGACATTTTAGGAAGTACACAAAACACAATGGGTGAGTGAATGAATGAATGGCCTCCCAAACCGGACCTACCCTCTGTTTTAAATGTATGTTAATTGAATGTATCACTCTCCCCCACATGTGAATATCCCTTAATTAAATTAATCTACTGTAGAAGGTATGATTAACATTTGTAAGGCAAAGGCAAACATAAATTATTCTTATCCTTTTTTAGATGATCACTAGCCTAAGCATCTTTATAGGTAATCAATCAGTAATGGCACACCAAAGGGAACTATTTTGTCATATGAAATTATAAATGTGTATATATGTATTTATTTATATAAATATATATTTTTATACATGTGCATAGAAATATAATCTTACGAATAAGTAGCATAGTTGGTAATGGAATAGAAAAAATTCTTGTGGCGCCTGGGTGGCTCAGTCAGTTAAGCATCTGACTCGATCTCAGCTCAGGTCTCGATCTCACAGTTATGTGTTCGAGTCCCTCATTGGACTCCACACTGGGTGTGGAGCCTACTTAAAAAAAAAATCTTAGGTGCGTTAACATGAATTATAAATCAATCTACCTGGATAAGTAAACTCGACATTTGATCATTACCTAGTGAAATGATTTAAATGACCTGACAGCCCATATGTAACATATCTAATATATGTTCAATTTAGTGAGTACTGATTATCTTCTGTTTGCAAAGTAGCTGTGTTATGAGTCTAAACTTTAGTGTCCTACAGTTTTTGTATAAAAATGGCCAATAACAATGAACAACCTAAATGCTGAAAAATTCTGTGTTCTAAAACACACTTGACCTCGAGGACTTTAGTAAAATCCTTGTGAATCTGTCTGGTGTATGTAATCTAGAGCAATCAGCATTCTCTCTCTAGCCTCTACCACCACGTATAGTCCCCCTCAAGTCTTATCCTGTTCTGTTTCCACAGGCCCTCTTTTTCTCTAAGTCAACGGCTTTGCTACACTGGACAAACTAATCCATGCTAATGTATTCATTGGGTATTACTCATTGTCAACTCTCTCCTGGTAAGTGCAGAAGGTAATAGTTGATTTATAAAGAAAAAAGTTGTCTTAAACTTAAGGAGTAGTGAGGTTTAAGGTAGGGTGTTTAAGCTAGACAAAACATAAATATGACATCGGCCAATGGAAACTATTTTGAAAAAAGAATTTTAAAGCACACCAAAATTTAAATTCCCCGTCTTTTGCCCTACTTACGGCTGGGTCTGATGGTAATGAGTGGCAGAGGAGTTGTGACACTTTACATAGTTTTATTCCTAGCTAAATCCTTATTTTCTATGAAATTTCATCCACATTTCCTATTTCAATTCTTGCCTCCTCTAGTTCCTGATGCTTTCCTTATGGTGAAACTTTCTCAGCTTTTACACTTGAACTCTTGACTATACCCAAAGCTTTCAACTGACCTCCTGATATTGGCTACAGCTTTTATTTTTTACACCGTATTTTATATTTTCCCCTACCAGTGACAGCCCTCGGGTTCTTACCCCGTCAGCCGCTGACAATTTTCCATTCCCACCCACTTCCATTAGTGAAGCCGATTCCTCATTTAGAGAATTAAGAATTCTGCAATCAGAATGTGCTTTCTACTTTCACCTTAGAAGAAAAGGGAAAGGGGCCAGGAAACTGCTCTAATGATGTGAATATTCTAGCACAGTTTGGCACTCTGCTGCTTGGCTCTCTTTAAAAACGTCTCATCCCATAAATAATTTATCACAGAACCTTTGGACATCAATTACTGAGACTCAGCATTTTTTCAGGACAGGATTGCAATATGCAGTGTGACTGCGGAAGTTTGACTTTGGATGTTCACTCTGAGGGATGTCCTTGAATAATCTGAACTGAATTTGAAATTTCATCATACTCCCCTCCCCCCCCCATTTCACGGAGTAGAACAATGATACAAGGAGTGCGGGGCTTCCAACTTCAGTCATCTGTTAGCTTTGCACCCTTGACTACAGGAGCCATTCAGCAGCCGTCAGCTTCAGCTTCCTCACTGCTAAACTAACTGAGCAGTCCTGGCACAGGATAAGGACCTGGCCAATGCTACTTTAAACATGGCAAAAATAAGTGTTTTTTAAAAATATTTTATTTATTTATTTGAGAGAGAGAGACCGAGATAGCGAGAAAGGGCATGGCAGGGAGGAGAGGGAGAAGCAGGCGCCCCGCAGAGCAGGGAGCCTGATGCAGGGCTCCGTCCCAGGACCCTGGGATCATGACCTGAGCCAAAGGCAGATGCTTAACCGACTGAGCCACCCAGGGAGCCCGATGTGGGGCTCGATCCCAGGACCCTGGGATCATGACCTGAGCTGAAGGCAGACGCTTAATGGACTGAGCCACCCAAGTGTCCCTAAAATAAGTGTTTAAATTTTCAAACCAGGTACTTTAAACTGCAGAATTATGATAAACTTCAGATGTATTTTCAGGTGCCCTTTAAGAGGAGAATTGTTGCTGTGAGCATTACCAAGGTCGTTCCTATTCATGATTCTGTGGCCTAACAAGCTAGAGCCACGAGCTTCCTTGTTACATTAAAGGACTTTGTGTTTAGTTCCCATAAGGATCTGTCTGTCCACAAGGACCTGCCCATTGTATGATACAGAGTTTAGGGTGCAAGAGATGTTCTCCAGGCTTCTTGCTAAAAATGGTTTTAGTACACACATCATGAATAAGTCATACTTCCCTATGAAAACTACCTAATCATCAGAGATCATTTCATAGATTTTGTTTTATTTTTTCATAATATTAAAAATATGTGTTGAGGGCTTCTTATATTCAAGAGCCTGCACTGAAAATAGAAAATCGGTTCTTTGCTCTGGGGGGATTTTCTAGGCAGAAGAGAACTACAGAAAACTAACTATAATTTTAAAAGGATAATGGAGACACATGAAAAAGTGCTCAACATTGCTCGGCATCAGGGAAATCCAAATCAAAACCTCAATGAGATACCACCTCACACCAGTCAGAATGGCTACAATTAACAAGTCAGGAAATGACAGATGTTGGCGGGGATGCAGAGAAAGGGGAACCCTCCTACACTGTTGGTGGGAATGCAAGCTGGTGCAACCACTCTGGAAAACAGTATGGAGGTTCCTCAAAAAGTTGAAGATAGAGCTACCATATGATCCAGCAATTGCACTACTGGGTATTTACCCCAAAGATACAAATGTAGGGATCTGAAGGGGTACGTGCACCCCGATGTTTATAACAGCAATGTCCACAATAGCCAAACTGTGGAAAGAGCCAAGATGTCCATTGACAGATGAATGGATAAAGAAGATGTGGTATATATATACAATGGAATATTATGCAGCCATCAAAAGGAATGAGATCTTGCCATTTGCAATGACGTGGTTGGAACTGGACGGTGTTATGCTGAGCGAAATAAGTCAATCAGAGAAAGACATGTATCTTATGACCTCACTGATATGAGGAATTCTTAATCTCAGGAAACAAACTGAGGGTTGCTGGAGTGGGGGGTGGGGTGGGAGGGATGGGGTGGCTGGGTGATAGACACTGGGGAGGGTATGTGTTATGGTGAGTGCTGTGAATTGTTCAAGACTGTTGAATCACAGATCTGTACCTCTGAAACAAATAATGCAATATATGTTAAGAAGAAAAAAAAAAGAAGATAGCAGGAGGGAAAGAATGAAGGGGGGGAAATTGGAGGGGGAGACGAACCATGAGAGATGATGGACTCTGAAAAACAGACTGAGGGTTCTAGAGGGGAGGGGGATGGGGGCATGGGTTAGCCTGGTGATGGTTATTAAAGAGGGCACGTTCTCCATGGAGCACTGGGTGTTATGCACAATGAATCATGGAACACTCCATCAAAAACTAATGATGTAATGTATGGTGATTAACATAACAATAAAAAATTTTAAAAAAAGAAAAAAAAAAAAGGGATAATGGAATTATCAATGAGGGGAGTGTGAAGGAAGTACAAAGCAGGAGTACCTGCTCTTTCTGGAGGTGCTCGGAGCAATTGATGAACACATTACTAAGAAAGTTGTAAATGTGGAAACGGCTTCTCAGGCTAAGGCAAAGCCAATCCTTAGCACTGATTTATGCTCCCAGTAGAAGTGGTTAAGCAGCTGGAAAGAGCTGGAAATGGGACAGTAATAAAAATATTAATTATCCTCTGGATGCCAGACAAACAAATAAGCAGGTTTGTCTCTTTCCCTAATAAGTTGTACTCTAATTAGTGTCTGTGATCATTAATAAATTAAATGATGCTCAAGTCCCAGGAGGTAATTGACTATCACAAGTCTTTCATTTAAAACTAGGCAAAATAATATAACACTGTATGTCAACTAACTGAAATTAAAATAAAAACTTAAAATTAAAAAAATATATAAAATAAAATAAATAAAATTAGGCCAATGGACACATACTCTTATTTTTATTTCTCAGGATTAAGGTATTTTTTAAGGCATTGTTTACTTCAGCAATTTGGATTTAAAATTTAAGCATAAAGATCAATTCCAAATTTGTTGTCTTTTCTGCTGTTGATATTAAAATCAAAACAAATACTGTCAGTACAGATTGCTGATATTAATTAGTGGTATAAATGCCAAAAGGAATTCAACATAGATTTATCGCAGTAATAATTTAGATAAAATTTTCTTATCAGTATGAAATTATAAGTATAAAAATAATAATCCATGGAAATCCAAGAGTCTTGTGGGTCTGTTTTCCTTCTTTCTTTTACAGACTTTGGTAGTTTATATTTATGGCTTAGTTTCATGGGTCAAAAAGACCTATTTTACTATTATTAAACACCGAGATATTTGGTAACACATTCAAATAAATGATACAAATATCTTAATATGGTGCTTTGTGCCAACATCTTTAAAATATTCCTTTTCTATGTATTAATATACGTGTGTCCCCCCAAAATGCATCTGTAAACACAACAGAAACACTGTGATCCTTAGTTCACATCTAAAAGTTTTTCCTTTGCCACTAGGTGGCACCTATATATTAATAGTTGAAGAGCACATGGTCTGAAAGAAGGCAAAACTAAGAGTAAATGAAAGAAAGGAAAGTTAGTTTAACTTTGTTTGGTATTTGTCCTGCTATATGGTGATGGGTTTATTGCAGGAAATAGTGTGGAATTCACCAATTATTTTTAAGAAAAGGAAAACATGCTTTATTTTTATTTTTTTAAAAATTTATTTTTACTTATTTTAGAGAGAGAGCATGAGCAGTGGGAGGGGCAGAGGGAGAGAGAACCTCAAGCAGACTCCCCAGTGAGAGTGGAGCCCTATGCGGGGCTTGATCTCATGACCCTGAGATCATGACCTGAGCCAAAATCAAGAGTTGGTCACCCAACCAACTGAGCCACCCAGGTGCCCCTGATATTTTTTATTTTTAAAGAATAAATAAAAGATGAACATTGACTTTGGGAAATCCACTGGGGGTGGGAGAATGTAGATCCACTTAGTCCTGACTTCAGTTTGTCATTTTATATTACCTCTCAGGGAATGTTACAATCGAAAGAAAGTTACAACAAAAAAATACGATTATATAGAGCAGCATTATAATTTCGCTTTTGGTTGTGCTATTAATGGTAAATATCATATGAAGTCTAATAGTGATTTTTGTGAGAACTGGTAAATTAAATTAACACCAGTAAAAAGCCTTGAATTACTAGAACTAAAAGTGACATGCTAAAAAATCTAAATCCATTCATAGGAGAGAATACCCACATATTTCATGATACCAGAAGTATCAACCATTATAAAAAGTTCAAAGCCACATGAAAACAACAGAAGGTGCTAATATTAATAGTATAAGACAGAACCTTCAATAATGTTATAGTATTATGAATGATACCCAGGGATTTTACACCCCTACAAAATTACCTACCATTCTTGTGAATATTTTTCTTTTTCTTTTTTTTTTAAGATTTTATTTATTTATTTGAGAGAGAGAGAATGAGAGAGCACATGAGAGAGCACATGAGAGAGGGGAGGGTCAGAGGGAGAAGCAGACTCCCTGCCGAGCAGGGAGCCCGATGCGGGACTCGATCCTGGGACTCCAGTATCATGACCTGAGCCGAAGGCAGTCGCTTAACCGACTGAGCCACCCAGGCGCCCATCTTGTGAATATTTTTCTAACATAAAATTTTGATTATAGTTTAATTATAGATGAGAATCAACACAACATCTAAAACTATAAATTATCCCAATCAGGTGTTTTGTTTCCCACTAAATATGTGTATGTTGACACATATATATATAAAATTACTAATGAACAGTTCCTAAGATTGTCATCACATGACTTACATAAACTATTAAACTACTACTAAGAATGATAATTGAGACAGGAATATTAGTATCTCTTCCTTAGGTGCCATTATTACCAACCCCTCATTGAAGAGACTATAATCTTTTCTCCTCTCCTTGGAACTTAGGTCAAGCTTATTAAAGGAAATTTTGTTCCTACACAGGCCGTCTTAAATAAGACAACAGGGAGAGATGTTCCAATAATACAGTGGGCCCATAACTTTAAACTCAGAACAGAGGACTTGGGTCCTGAAACAATTACTTCTTTGAATTTCAGGTCCTACATCTGTATTAGGAAAATAAAACATTAGTTCCCAGTGTGGCTATATGTCTAAATGTGATAATGCATGTTAAGAATCTTGCATATGCTTACACGGTTTTTGAAATGTTAAGATCTCTGTTCTGAATAGCTGATGTGTTCCACGTAGGTCGCTTATAGCAGGTATTTAATATTTATTGGAATTTTCACTGTCTTTAGGCTTAGTATAAGATAGAAACTTCTTTAAGCATTACATCAAAACACATGTTGAAAAGATGCATTGCCTGTATGAAAAAGAATGAGCCTGACTTGAGTGGATAATTCTTAGCACTAGCTATTAAGGAATTAATATCAGCCATAAGAAAGAAAGAAACATCACTGACCTGGCATTAGGGGGAGATGATAAAGAACAGAAAGTTCTAGCTGTAGAGATTTAACTGATTTTCATAGCCCTGCACAATGGTAAGTGCAGCTCAAAGTAATGTATCTGATCAGTTATCCATGGGGAAATGAGACAGATCAATGAATCATTTTATTAATTATCTTGTGAGGTTTTACATTTATAGTTGCTCTGATTACTTAACAAGTGACTTTTAGACACCACATAATATGTCAATGGTCTCATCTGTGCATTTACTGAATGCTTATTCTGATAACTAGTAGGTATTAAATATCACTATTTTGAGTGTTTGGTAAGTATTGACCCATTTAGTCTTCAAAATCTCATTTAATCTCATGACGTAGATACTACAGAGGAAGAAAATGAGAAGCCAGAATTTCAGTAACATGCCCAAGGTCACAAAGGTAGTAAATAATAGAAGTTTTGGAGCCACAGACTGTGATCTTGATCATTAACTTCCCACGAGGGCCCTGTGATGGCCCAAACCCCTCAACCACAGAACTTCTAGGTCTCTCGTGTGCATGCATATCACTTAAAGGTCTTGCTATGAAGCAGATTCCAAGTCACTAGGTGTGGGTTAGAGGCTGGGCATCGATAGTTCTAACAAGATCTCAGGTGGTATCAATACTGAGTGGCCCGTGGACTACACTTTCAATATCAAGGCACCAGACCACTGCATTTGCACACTATTTTACCAGGAGCCAAAACTGAATGTCTAAGGCAAGGTGGTTCATGTTAGTGCCGACAACTAAAATATCTAGATATCTTAGTCCAACAGAATTGCCATGAGATGACACTTCCTGAGCCTCGTTAATGAATCTAAAGTGATCTAATGTTCAGAAACAGATATGATTTTGATTATAAGGTGTAGTTTAGCATATAATGATTAACAATGATGTACAGTCTATACTGCACTTATTTTTTTAAAGATTTTATTTATTTATTTGTGTGTGAGAGAGAGAGGGCACAAGCAGGGAGAGCGGCAGGCAGAGGGAGAGGGAGAAGCAGGCTCCCTGCTGAGCAAGGAGCCTGATGCGGGACTCGATCCCAGGACACTGGGATCATGACCTGAGCCGAAGGTAGACGCTTAACCAACTGAGTCACCCAGGCGTCCTTATACTGCACTTTTTAAATATTGGGTTATTTGATCTTCATGGTAGGTCTGAGCAGTAATGGAGTATGACAAGTATATTTGAGGAAACAGACCCAAGGCGAGTGATGACTGCCATGAGTCTCTTTTGCAGCTGTGACCACACACAGATGCCCAAATTCTTCTTTTCCGTCAGCTGACCTTGATGTCTGGCTATGTTCCATTAACTGATTAAAAGTAAATAGATGCAAAACGATAGTACTGAAACAGGCAATATGCAGCCACATTCTGATTTTGCTTTAAAAACACAGATAACCAAGGCCGAAGGAATTTGGAAGCATTAAGAGTAATTTTCTATGGTTATTACACTAATATAAACCTATCTAAATACAAACAATAAAGCTGCATATATAATTTTATTATGCTGCTAAAATCAAAATTAAAGAAGATGTTTTCTTAGTCCTATTTACTTCCAGGTCCCGAGACCACGTATGAGAAGATATTGGTACTATTTTCTTCCCAGACTGTCTAGGTTTTGTGTGGCCGGCAAGAAACTGGTTATGTCACCTCTTGTGTTTATATTAATGGAACTAAATATGTCGGAATTACTTTTTTCATATGCAGATGCTAAAAGTTTTATGAAACCATACTCAGAATTCAGAGTTGATCTCTAAATGTCAAATGGATTTACTATCCTTAGAAGACTAATATCTTCACAGAAAAAAAAAAAAAGTCCCTTTGAGTTACTGTGGAGACAAAGTAATGATGATAAATCAAGAAATGCTGTCAGTCACTAGGAAAGGAAAATTACCAAAGTCTCTATATTTAAAAACACTCGAGAATAGACAGTAAAGATTTTTATCAAGCCTGGGCCTTTTAAACATATTTGTGATTTATAATGTTGTTTTTCTCCTCATTGACAAAGAAAAGAATACCTCCATTCTTGACAGAAATGGCTACGTGGCACCTCTTTATCACCGTGTTCACTTGTCAAGCTTGAATTGACTTTAAGAATAATGAGCATACTTCGGAAAATTGTGTTTTCTTCAAGTGTACACTTAACTCTAAAACTAAAGACTGGGTTTATTCTGAGTTCATACTGATACTACTGAATCATCAAGTTGTCCTGAACACGCTGTGCAGAGGTTCTCCATGGTAGCTCCTTGGTAGCTCCAAGCATGCTAAGCAGCAATCCCTAGGACCCTGTCATTAGACGATAGTGGCTGGGGAGGTGTCTGGAAAGTGTTAATGATGGATCTACTGGGATGACCATCCTCCCCCACCCCCAGCATAATTTGTTTCATATTAAAGGGACCATCACAATATCTGGTTAATAAAACAAAGAGTTCAGATAGAGAATCATCTATGACTAATCATTTTCTTCCTTCATTAATTTTTGCTGGTGTCTTTTAGACGATGTGAGTTGCACAGAAATGAACAGAGAGCTTTTGCCTACCTCTGTCACTTTCATTGGCTGCTCTTTTGGGACACTTGTATTTCTGTCCTGAGTTCCTTAAAGGCACCAAGCTCCTCCCAGCTCCCAGCCTTTAGACTCACGCATGGTTCCCTCCGCCCACAGTTAATATCCCCAGTTTTTCTCTTGGGTTTCCTTGTGATTTATACTTATGATCATAGCAATGCTTTTCCTTAGCATTGCTTGCAGTGACTGATTTGTCTACCTCCTCATTTAACGTGTCTTTTCTACTAAACTAGAAGCAACCTGAGAGTAGGGATTTTGTTTTTGCACCATTGTATCCTTATCACGATTCACATTGTTTGGCCCCTAGTCGTGCAGTAACTATTTGTTGGGAAGTAGAGGGAACTCCTGAGGAACTGCTCATGCTCATGTCCTTTACAAGGGCTAGTGAAGAAAGCCTTATGCCTGTGGAGGCAATTAATGTGTTAAATTTTTTTTAAGGCAAAAGTAGAATCTTTTGTAATAATAAACTGAGAATTGTCCAGGTGTGATTATGAAGAAATGAAATCCTAAATGAAACCCTAAATCCTTAATGAGAACATACTTATGACTTAGTGAATATTTGTCTTGGATAAAGTATTTATGAGCTACGCTTTGCAAGGATTCATGGACCAGTCTCAGGAGCAGGACTCTTGGCTTCCCCCTACATATATACTTTAGAATAGTAATAGTACTATGGGTAGCTAGTTTTAAACCACTTTTATAGGTCACTCAGAAATTGCATCTTGTAGAAAGTCATGATCTTTTAGAGTACTATTAAATGTTTGGTTATCCACTGCTGTAGTTTGGAGTGTTCAGCATCATTTTAACATTCCTACAGTGTGTTAGCTGTTACCTCTGTTCATCCTGTTGACCACAGAAGTATTGCTGAATAGATTTCTGATATTTCAATAATAAGAAGTGAAAAACAGAGTACTTTCATTTAACACTTTAATTTTTTTTTTTAATTTTATTTTCCAAGAGCTTAAGCTTATCACCCCAAAAGCTGCAGTACACTGGGATATAGGAGTAAAAAGCAACATCCAGGTAAGATATCACCATACAGTCTTCTCTTCACCAAGTAAATACTAAATTGCGGCTCAAACTATACTTAGAAGTACAGTTGGTCAAAAAATGTAATTTTTGAGAAAGTAGGTTCAAATTCTTCATCTAGGGATAGCCTGGAAATATGCTATGGATGGAACCTTTTATCAAGTTATGAGAATTAAGTGCCCAGGAGGAAATGTATTATTACTTCCTAAAAATGTCTAAATGAAAGCTATTGCTTTGAGTAATGCATTCTCCATAGGTAATTGTTTAGACATTAGAAACTAGCTCCCACATACTTGTACTTACACATCTTTGTTTTACTCTCCTTTCTAAGGAAGACAAACTGGGAAAGAAATAAGATATTCCACCCCCCAAAGGCCAATAATCCTTAAAAAAAAAATCCATTCTGCAAAAACTATTGTTATGGTTCCTGTGAACTTATGACAAGGAATATATCCAGGAACATGGCTTCAAAACATGGCTTCAAAATCTAAGCTATGTTCCACTGTTTGCAGTTACCTTGGATTTTAACTAGATGTACAAGTTGACTTCTGACCATGGGGAATCCTCTCATGCATGGATTTATGGGTTGTTGAGGCCATGGCAGATAACCAGTTCCACAGAAGCAACTTCATGTTCTTCTGAGGAAGATCCATAGCACTGTGGAACAAGGAATATAAATGAGCAATGCCACAAGAGACTGTGAATGGGGTTATCAAAATACAACCCTCAAAAATGAACTCTGAAGGTGGAGAATCTACAAGGAAAAATATTTTTCAATGGTTTCACTATTATGTTAAGAGCACTGATACGCATTCAATAGCCATGGCATGTGCTTCTTAAGCATGTAACAGTCAAAATATCTGTGGATTCCAAGCTCATTAAGTAGACAGATGAATAAATTTGTTACCAAATAAATAAATAAATAAATTCAGCATTGCCAGAATTAAAAAAAGAAAAAAAAATCTCAAGTGTCTAGAAGGGAAAACACCAAATGAAACTCTTCAAACTGCAGTAATAAAATATTTGGCCTTTAATCATTTCCAATTAAATTATATTTGAAAGCTCCCCCTCCCCCACCCGTAGTCATGAAGAAACACGCCAATTTTTAAACATTTTATAATGGCCAAAGAAGGGGTTTACATAGGTATGTTTATTAATGGAACTCACTTTTTAATTCGTTTTTTTTTTTTTAGTAAGTTGCTAATCTATTTTAGCCTCAAATCAGTTCCATTCCATTCTCAATCCCTTTCCTGAGGTCTAACAGTTAATGTCCTCTACCATGAGGAGAGCTTCCTGTGGCACTTTGGGAATTATCTGTTTGGGGCTTAAATAAGTACAGTTGATAAAGTTATCTCTCTCTTCCTCAGCCCCCACTAAGAATGATAAAGGCATTTCCAGAGGTAAATGATTCTCTTCCTCTCTCTGCTCCTCTTCCTCCGCCCCCTCCTCTTCCTCTTCTGTATCCTCCTCTTCCTCTTCCTCTTCGTCCTCCTCCCCCTCCTCCACACAGTCAGCCTCTTCAACCTCCTCTTCATCTTCGGCCTCTGCCTCCTCATCCTCCTCCTCGCTCTCGTCCTCCTCCTTCCCGTCACACTCCTCGTCACACTCCTCCTCGCCACACTCCTCCTCCTCCTTTTTCTCCTCGTCGTCGTCCTCCTCCTCCCCGAGCTGTGCGGCTGGAGACTGGTCTTCCTCGTCGGGGTCGGGACCGAAGACCCAAGAGGGATTCTGCACGAAGCTGTACAAAGTTTCCGGCGGCTCCGCGTCTTCCGCGCCGCCGCTGGGGGGCGCGTCGTCCCCGGGGGAGCCCTCGGCGGAGGCCGCGCCGCGCGCCTGGGCCTGCTGCGCCCGCAGCGCCTCCTGCTGGCGCTCCAGCTTCTCTTGCTGCCGCATGTCCTCGTAGATCTGGTTCATGATGAACTGGGTGGTGTTGCGCGGCGCCCGCATGCCGGGGGCCCGCCACCCGTACAGGTTGACTGGCCGTAGCAGCGTGCTCAGATCCACGGGCGGGCTCCTCGGGAAGGAGCGGCGAGGGTGGCGGCGCAGGCCGCGGCCCCTGCGGCCCCAGCGCTTCTTCCTGCCGGGGGGCCTCGCCCAGCCGGGGTTCCAGGGCCCGCGCCAGCAGGAGCAGCAGCAGAGGCAGAGCGGGTGCAGACCAAACACCCGGATCACTTGCACTCGGCCAGGAGGCTTCCAGCATCCCGCTGGAGGTGGGCGCCAGGGCCCTCCCCAGCGCCCCCAGTTAGAGCACACGGCCCAATAGGGCCGTCGGGGTGGTTGGAACCAAGGGCCCGGACCGTGCTGTTGCTTCGGCTGTTTCCTGGGGGGCTCGTACTCAGACTTGGGACCATAGCGGTGGCGCCGCTTGTATATCGGAGCGCCCCTGCGCCGTCGGTGGCAGGTAGACCAGGTACGTAACGGGGCGGAGGACGCCCAGCCGCCGCCCAGGTTGAGAGGGTCCTCCCTTTTGTCGAGGGTCTGGGTCATCGTTCAGGGAGCTCCCGGAGGTCTAAGTGGAAGCGTCCTAGAAGATGTCGTCGGTTGGCCAGATCCGAAGCTCTGCAGAGCCTCGTCAGTCTGCGCAGCCCCACGTGCCTGCTACCGGGATGGCGCCTTTCTCTCCCGGAGGAGCCCTCTTCTCCCTCTTCTCCGCTTGCTCGATCGCTCTTCCTTCGTAATCTCTTGTCCTTCGCACCCAAGTTGTCTTGCCCAGGTGGGTTGGGCGGGACTGGGGCTGGGTAAGGATGGTGGGGGAGGAAGGTGTTGGTGGGCGACGCACGGTGCGACCCGCTCCCGGGTCCCACACACACCCGCCTCGGCGGAGGCGCGGGCTGGGAACCGGGGAGGCAGGGGTTGCGCGTTACCTTGCTGCTCCCTCCCAACCCAGGTGCTTCACCGTCGCCGTCCTGGCGGGACTGAGGTGGCGCGGGCAGCGGCAGCCTTTAAATACCGGCCGGAGCCCCCGCGTACCCACCGCGTCCTTGGTTGCCCAGGGCGATAGCCAATTGGGGCCGAGGTCGTTCTCCCTGTGCGAGGAGGGGGGTTCCGGGTGGAACGAGGTGCCCCGTGAATGTTCGCAGGGGGCTTGTGACGCAGTTTTTGAAAGAGGGAAAGAGGGCCCTAGGCTGGGATTGTGCTTCCCAACTCAGACAACGTTTGGGGCAGTTAATTTGAAACCTTTGTGCCACCTGGAGGTGCGGGGATAAAGATGATGGACCTTTAGCTGAACCCCTTGGAAGGGGGGGGGAGAACTTGTATTTTGGAAAACGTATATCCTACACCTTTGGAGGTCGAGGGGATAGAGGAAAAGGCCCTAGAGTCAGAAAACTGGGCCCCACTCCTTACCTTATGGCCTGTGCACACTCTTCAAACTCTTGGGGGTTGTAGTACATCATACGTGAAACACGACCACGAACATTTATTGCATGTCCTTGCAGCAATCATGGGCTCATGGCACGTAATCCTAACACCTATAGGCTCTGTGAGGTAGGCATTGTTACCACGCCTCACAGATCAGGAAATTGAGAGGTTAATATACCCAAGGTCGTGGGGACAAGGAACTTTGGGCCTAGTATTTAAACCTAAGCCTCTTTGGCCCCCGAACCAAATTCTTAACCACGTGGCTGCACTATACTGCCCATCTGCCTTAAGTAAGACTCTTGTGATGAGTACACGAAATCCTTTGGGAAAACACTTTGCTAACTGTAACATAGCATGCAAATATCCACTGATTAAATAAATAGTACCAGGATGTATACAGTGGGTTTATTCTTGAGAATACAAATATGCCAATTATGTCTTTTGGTGGGTCGCTTTGTCTATCAGACAACACATACACTGGGAGTCTTTATAACATTAAGGTTAAGAATATGGACTTTGATTTAAATTAGCATGAACCTCCTCTGAGTGATACTATAATGGTGGATATATGTCATTATGCATTCATCCAAATCCATAAAATGTACAATATCAAGCCTGAATCCTAATGTGAGCTGTAGACTTTGGGTGATGATGATATGTCAGTGTAGGTTCATCTGTTGAAAGGAAAGTACCATTCTGGGGGGGCACGGATGTTGGTAATGGGGGAAGCTCTGCATGAGTGGGGAGAAGGACTACATGGAAAATCTCTCTATATGGGAAACCTACTCCATTTTAGTGTGAACCTAAAACTGCTCAAAAAAAATTGAAATCTGTTAATGAAAATGTGCTTCAACTTCAATTCAGCAATGATGAACCTCTGTAAATCTCAGGTTCCTAACCCACATCAAGAATACAGTTACGGGGCGCCTGGGTGGCTCAGTCGTTAAGCGTCTGCCTTCAGCTCCGGTCATGATCCCAGGGTCCTGGGATCGAGCCCCACATCGGGCTCCCTGCTCAGCGGGAAGCCTGCTTCTCCCTCTCCCAGTCCCCCTGCTTGTGTTCCCTCTCTCGCTGTGTCTCTGTCAGATAAATGGATAAAATCTTAAAAAAAAAAAAAAAGAATACAGTTACAATGCCTATTCCATAGAGTTACGTTAAAGGTTAAGTAAGGTACTTCATTAAAGCAGCTAGTGTGGGTACCCCACGAGCACACAGTAGCTGTTAGCTATCATCATTGTCATACTTAAATACTTCAGGACTTTAAGAGAAGTTGGTACAGTGTATATAAAGATAACCAACCCTGTGGGTGATGCCAAAATCAGCATCCCTGCCCTTGTCCCCTTTTCTTGTCCCACTTATTAGAAACATCAAGGACGAGCTACCAGGCTCAATCCTAGAGAAAACCATCCCAGAGTATATCCTTTTATTGCTTTCCTGTGGTGAGTGGAATTGTGGAAAATGGAACATTGCCCACTGGGAACCCGAGTCTATGCAGGCCTCCTGTACATGACAGAGAAGTAAATGTGGGAAAGCCCCGAAGCCTGCAAAGGTCATTTATGCCTTCCTGGTTGAAAATTGAGAACAGGGTGGGGGATCTTGGATCAGGACTCCAACCATTGCCACGGGACCTGTAGACTCCACAGGCTTCATTCAATTTTGTTTGCTCTGTGGTTTGCTGGAGACAAGCCTGCTTAACTCAAAGTGCAGAATACTGACACTTTTAGCCCCCAGTGTCCCTTTCTGGATGTAGAATCACACATTTGGTGGTTACTCTCCCCTTACTCTACTTAATTCAAATTGGAATGCTGATACTGCAGATTTATTTTTCTGAGGACATATGTGTTATACATACTGGGTTTTAATTGGGAACGTTAGAAATTGACCATGTTGCTGTAATGGAATTCTCATCAATTTCTTCTTTGTTTTAAAGGGATTAACTCACAGATAATTAAAGACATTGTTTTTGTACAATTTTTTTCCATGGTGACATACATTTCGTATTAATTCTCCTTATTAAAGAACGTTAACAAGGTATTGTTCTTGCTCCATCCTTACTCTTCTTAAGAGAAGCAGAAAATTATGATTTATGATTTTTAGTTTTTTTTTTTTTCCGGTAGATTGACATTGTAATTCAAATTGGTCATGTACTGGCAAATCACCCAAGAAAATTACCACCATAGCGTGTTAAACATAACTTTCAGAAATGCAATTAAGGAATTTTTAAAGACCTCTTTTAATTGGCCCATATTCTTTAAATACTGCCAAATGAAATGTTTTAGTATGTAGTATTAGTTTTCTACTGCTGTGTAACAAATTCTCACAAACTTACTTAAAATAACATGCATTTATTATCTTAGAGTTTTCAGGTGTTAGGGGGTCCAGGAATAGTTTAGTCAAGTCTTCTGCTCAGGGTCTCACCAGGCTAAGGTCAAGGCACCTGGCTGGCTTGGGTTCTCATCTGGGGTGGTCCATTTGGGAAAATGTTATGGGCTGAATTTATTTCCTTGTGGCTATATAAGTGAGGGCCCTGCCTTTTAGCTGTCTGTTGGCTGGGGGAATGCCTTTAGATTTGGAGGCCACCCATAGGTCCTGGGGGTCAACAGCCATTCTTAGAGACTCTTCTCACTTCCTTGCCATGGGCTTTCTCAGTAGGGCTGCTCATTCCATCAAGTCAGCAAAGCAGATCTCCTTAGTGCTTCGTAGCACAATGAAAATACACACACACACACACACACACACACGTGCGTATGTATCATAGTATGGGCTTGACATGGACATTTGTGACATCCACCATCTTTGTCCTATTCTATTGGTTAGAAGCAAGACCCGGGTCTTAGCAGCATTCAAGGGGAGAAGGTTACACAAAGACATGAATACCAAGAAGTAGGAAGTTCACTGGGGGATTACCTTAGAGTCTGTTCACCACACAGACCAACTTGAGTTCAATATGTCCTTCATAGTAACTAGTTATGACTTTATTTGGGAGATTTTAATGGCATGCAGCATTTTGAAATTCCATTAAATGCTGTATGACAGCATAGGTTAGGCTATGCTTTATGTTACATAGGACATTAAACTGTTAAGTTGAAAACACACTACTATCTTGGTGTTATTTTTTTTGTGCATTTGTGTGAATTGAAAAGGATGAATTCTAACACTTGGTGGCAGTAGTAACTCATTCAAGATTCAGTCAGCAAGAGCACGCTATACAAAACAAACTATGAGAAGATAGGTACTTCATTTTTATATTTATCAAGAATGGCATATTTAAACTATTCCAGATTGCCAATGTTAATTACCCTTTATTCTGGTGCAGTGTAATTGGGTATATGTATTAGATTTAGCGTTTTTCAATTGGCTTTTGGAAAGCAAGGCTCAGCTAATTAAACTTATAAATAAAATTTTTTAGAGAGAAGTTGGATATACCTGAGAAATTGGTCAGATAAATAAAATTCAACAAATATTTTTTTAGATCCATCTTTGTAACCAGCTAAGTTCTATGGGATATGAAAAAATAAATAAACGGAATGCATTTTATACACTCTCAAAAACTTGCCTTTTGCAACTCTGAAGATAACCATGTACAGTCACTTGAAACCAAAAAGGTAGGCGCCATCTGTTGGTCATAGAAGCTAAATACAAGGTATTAAACCTTCCCAGCTTTTTAAAAAGTGAGATGAAATTAACTCATTTCTTTCTCTTGATAATTTGGGAAGTTGTGGGGTTAGTTGGAAAATTGGTGAGGCGTGTTGTGCATCAGGGAGTAACATTGTGACACTTCTCCATTAATGAATTCTCATGTCACTTAAGTAAATTATGAAGAGAAATTTAACTCTGTAAAGAGGTAACCACAAAGACAGTTTCTGCAGATTTAAGGAGGATGGGAATTTGCACCCATAATAGTACTATGTGTAGGTATTATTCACTATCACCCTTTGAAAATATTATTAACCTTTTAATTACTCAGGATTTTCAGAGAATTAACCTAACATATTGTAGTCATGACGTTTGAAAAACGTGTCGTTAGTAATGATTAATTAGGAATTGTTAGCATGGAAATGTAATAAACATAAGTAATTTTAAAGTACACTATGTTATGGGCAACAGAATGAAGTGCTTCCCCCCCCCGTGAAAAATGACCTGTAATATTTGAGAAAAATAAACATGTGTAACAATTGAATAAAGAAAAAAAAGTTTATTAAAAAGTACAGCACTTAATCAGGGATCAGTTTTAGAATTAGAGCTTTCAGTTAAGAATGTGAGGTGTTGGAAATGGCCCCGGAAATAGGATGCATTTAGAAGGAATACTAAAATGTTGTCATCACATTTTCAGGACTATGGTAGCACTTTGTCCTTCTAGAAATCATGGTGAATTAAATCTGCAGAGAAGCCTTGTGAGTAGGAAGCCATAACTCCTGGGAACATGTCAGTTGGCCCTATATGTTCACATAATAATGCCCTTTTTCCTCCCGTTATTTTAATTCACTTCACTTTTTGCTACAACCCCTCAATTTTGTAATAACAGTGTTCAGGGAAGGCTGTGAGGACAGAGTGGTTTCCAGACTATTGGCGGGGAGATCTAAGATCATCAGTGAGGTTCCTGTGGGTAAGGCCTCATTATGACTTTTTCATGAGCCCCTTCCTCCATAAAAAAATAAAAATAAAAATTCTATTTTATGACTTGTTGCAATAAGGGTAAATATAAACCAGGCTAGGTTCATTACTCCATATTTATTTTCATTATCATCATTATTATTATCTTGCTTTCTTTTATGTTAAAAGAAATGAAAACATTTTCATAGGTCTCTAAAATCATTATTGGCCCTTGGCACCTGTGGAATGCTAAGCTGAGAACCCAGTTGAATCACATGGGACTTTTGACCGTTGTAAACTGAGAGATAATAAGCTGCTGATTTTGTGCCAATTTTTTAAAGGCAACAATAGAAAACTCAGCAGTTGCAATGTTAGAATTCTACTTTTAGTCTGATTCAGGATACTGTATTTATGAGGGAGTATATCTAAAAAGTCAAAATGAAAATTCCATATTTAATATCACTGGTTTATAATGATGGGTTGATGGTTATTCTTTTTTAAGTTTTATAACTTTGAGAAACCAAAAAGATAGGCGCCATCTGTTGGTCATAGAATATCCTACACCTTTGGAGGTATAGGATATTATGATTAATTATGATTAAATGATTAAATGAGTGCATGGTTAGTTTTCCCCATAGGTCTCAAGAAAATTAATAGATATTTTTCATTATGACAAACATATCAGTATTTGTATTTTAAACTGAAACAAGGAAATGAGTATGCATCTACTGTGGAGAAACATGAGAACAATTCTCTTCAATCACTGCACTGCAGAAATTCGGGATTTAGCTCTAGTATCTACAAATAATGGCATCTGACAGATGATATGGAGTAATGAGAAAAATTCAGATAATATAGATGAAGAAATATATTTGCCTGAAAGAGATAGTTGAAAATAAAAATATATATTGTATGTTTTTAAAAATTAGAGGTGTGTAATTACCAATTGTCCCTTTTTTTACTTTAATAGATTAATTCAGAAATAGATTATGCAATGATGAAAAAGTGTGATATTAAACCATTTTAGTGATGTTGTACAGAATCATGCACTCTCCCACACTGTTGGTGAAAGTGTGAATGGGTCTAACATCTTTGAAGGCCAATCTAGTAATATTTATTAAAATTTAAAATAATATGCTCTTTGACCCAGAATTCCACTTCTATGAATTTATCCATAGATGTACTCTCTCATGTACACAAAGCTATTTATGTTTACACAAGGATAGTCTTTGCAGTTTTAGTGTAAATAAAAAAAAATAAAATGCTCATTCATGTAATGGGCTGATATGTGCTTTTCAGAATCAGTAGCACTCTATGTGCTGATATGGAAAAATCATCAAGAAATATTTTTAAGTGAAAGAAGCAAGATTTAGAAGAGTGATTATCTCTTGTATTTAAAAATCCATGTTGGTGATGTGTATGTGTGTAACACCTGCACATGTATATTTGTATAAAAAAGGGAAATTGTTTGGGGCATCCGGGTGGCTCAGTCAGTTAAGCGTCCGACTCTTGGTTTCTGGCTCAGATCATAATCTCAGGGTCATGATCTCAGGGTCGTGGGATGGAGCCCTACACTGAGCCCCACGTTGAGCCCCGCTGAGCCCTGTAGGTTGGGTTGCATGCTCAGCACAGAGTCTGCTCCAGATTCTTTCCCCTCCTTCCCCCTCCTCCCCCTGCTTCTCTGCCTGCTCACACTCTTCCTTTCAACAGAAAACTTCCCATTTTCTCGCTCTCTCTCTAAAATAAATAAAACTTTAAAAAAAGGGAAATGGCTTACGTACAAGTTTTTGTTTCCCATGGAAACTTTCACAAAAGCATGCAAGAAACCATTGCCTAGTTATTTCTTGGGAGTAGAACTTGAGGTTTGCAGCTGGAAGGAATATCACCTTTCATTGTATGTTCCTTTGTCTTTTTTCAGTTTGTAACCATGTCCCTGTATGATGACCGTACATTTTAGAAAGATCAACTTTCCTTAGCAGGCATTCCTTAGCTTCTTCCCTAGTGTGGTGATCATATCATCGTCTCTTTTCCATTTTCTAAATTTTGTTCTGTTCACAGGCACAGAAATATACCAACAGAATGATTTGATAGTTATCTAGTTGTGTTCGAGGGATGAGACAAGTGTAGGGTCCTCCTACAGCACCTCCATCTTATGAGATATACCAATAAATTGCCATTTAGGCAAGGGTCTAAAATGAGTTGTCAGATCTTTAAGGTGATAAAATATTATTCAAAAACTGAAGCTATGTGTTATATTGTTGGATATGATTATTTGCATGTTGTGATTATAATGAATATTTTCCCACAAGGCCATTGTAAATTTCAAATTCTTTTATTCTCTCCTTCATTCTCATTAATAAATTGGGAAACAGAAACATGCCTTAGTAAAAAAAAAAAAAGGAATAGAAAAGTTTAATTAAAAACATCTAAATCTTGGCAATACACCTAACGTGTTCATTCTGTATTTTTCTTTATTAGACTTAACTTGAAATTATATGGGATATAAATCCTTAAAACTTGCAAGTTACATGTGATTTACAAGAGTACCTATGAAATATTTGTTATCATTTATTTTTGCTCTTACTGTACACCATTTGGTTTTATTCCTGACTCACCTGGTGTTTGCTTAACTTGCTAAATTGTCATCATATCTTAAAACTTCTAGTTGTATATCATTTTTTAGAACACAATTTGAAAGTATCATGCTGAGTTTCTGTTTTTGAAGAGAGGAGTAAGAATTGTTCCGTTATAGTGGGCATCATAATGCTAACCATTATCTCAAATTAGACAAGACTTCCAATAGGCAAACGAGGTAGGCACATGTACGCTTGAGGAGTTTTGCTGAGATTGATAGGGTTTCCATCCAATCGAATGTCCTCTAGCGCCTTACGAATATAAGTCAAATTTTTAACATTGCAGAAAGTATCTTCATGCATCTCCAAAATGTTGTTATTCTAAAAGAGATGAACAATAAATGATAAGGCAAAATATAACATATGCTTAATATTGATTAATAACACAGTCCATTTTGCTTCATCCCCATTTTAATTCTTTTGTTGCTTCTCTTATCCAAAGATGCATGTTATGGGATCATTATGCCTTGGGCACTTTCTAGGCTGTGGGGATTAAATCACTGAAGCACAAAGTAGATACAGGCTTGCCCTAAAGCAGCTCGCACTTCAGTAGTAGAAATGCAAAATATGGAGGTGAGAAAACAAATGTAAAGAAAAAGCTATTTCTAAAACTGATGGGTACTGCAAAGGAAGAGCGGTAACTGTGGAAAGTTATCTTAAAGAGAGAGCAGTGGAGCTGAGAATGGAATAACAATACATGGGCATGGAAAGAGCCAAGGTAGGAACATTGCAGGGAGAGAGAAGACCACGTTCAGTCTGAGTAATTACCTTGGAATGTTCAAAAATGGGAAAAGAGTCAACATGGCTGAAGTAGAGCGAGGGAGAAAGTGAGCAACTATCAGGAAGATAAGCAGGGCCCAGAAATACATATTTAAAAACAACTTTATTGAGTATATTTCACATACCATAAAATTCCTTCTCTTTAAGTATATGGTTCAGTGGTTTTTAAGATAGTTACAGAGTTGTGCAACCATCACCATAGTTTAATTTAATTTTTAAATTTTTTAATTAATATTTTTCACCATAATTTAATTTTAGAACATGTTAAACCCTGTAGATATTAGCAATTACTCCCCCCTACCTCCATTTTCCCGTATCTTTAGCCCATGGTGACTTCTAATTTACTTCTGTTTTTATGGATTTTCCTATATTAGATATTTTATGTAAATGGAATCATAGATCATCTTTTGTGGCTGGGTTCTTTTACTTAGAATTGCATTTTCAAGGTTTATGTATTTTGTACCATGTATCAGTACTTCTTTGTGTTTTATTGTCTGATAATATTCCATTGTGTGGATATACCACATTTTTATCCTTTCATCAGTTATTAGAAATTTGGATTTTTTTTCTACTTTTGACTCTTATGAATAATGCTTCTATGAACATTTGCAAACAAGTTTTGTGTTGACATATGTTTTCAGATCTCCTGGGTATATACCTGCGAGTTGAACTGTGGGTTTATAGTAACTCTATGTTTAATATTTCAAGGAAGTGTTAAACTTTTCCAAAGTAGCTGCACTATTTTCGATTCCTACCAGCAATATATGTGTTCCAATTTTCTCTGCATCCTAACCAACACTTGTAATTATCTGTCTATTTTATTTTAGCCAGCCAAGTGGATGTGAAGTGGTATCTCATTGTGGTTTAATTCATGGCTAGTGTATTGAATACAATTGATATTTTATATTGATTTTATAACCTGCCACATTGCTGAACTCATTTATTCGTTCAAATAATTTAGTGGATTACCTGTGACTTTCTATATAAAAGATCTGTAGATCAATCTGGGGAGTATTTCCATCTCATTATTAAATCTCCCAAACCATGAATATGGACTATCTTTCCTTTATTTAGATCTGTTTCTCCCCAGATAAAATTATATATGTTTAAGGAGTACAGAATAATGTTATGATATATGTTTACATTGTGAAATGATTACCACAATCAAGCTAATTAACATTTCCATCACCTCCCACGGTTACCTTTTTTGTGTTTCTGGTAAGAACACTTAAGATCTACTCTCAACAAATTTCAAGTACACAATAGGATATTCTTAACTATGGTCTCCATGCTGTATTACATTTTATCTCCAGAACTTATTCATTCTGAATAACTAAAACTTTATATTCTTTGACTAACATGTTCCCATATCCCCCAGTCCCCAAGTCCTGGCATCATTCTACTCTCTGCTTCTTTGAGTTTGACTTTTTAGATTCCACATATAAGTGAGATCTTACAATATGTGTCCATCTGTGTCTGGCTTATTTCACTTAGCATAATATTCTCACCCATGTTGTTGCAAATAGCAGAATTTTCTCTTTTTTTAAAATTTTTTTTCTTTTTAAAAGAATGAATAATATCCCATTGTATACATGAGATGCCACTTCACTGAATAGCTATTATCGAAAAGACCAAAGATAACAAGGTTGACAAGGTTGTGGAAAAAAAGGGAACCCTTGCATACTATTGGTGGGAATGTAAGGGGTACAGTCATTATAGGAAATGGTAAGGTAAATTCACCCTTGAGAGACACATAGATTGCTTCCATATCTTGGCAATTGTGAATAATGCTGCAGTGAACATGACAGTGCAGATGTCTCTTTGAGATACCGATTTCATTTCCCTTGGATATATACTCAGAAGTGGGATTGCTCGATCATATGGTGGTTCTGTTGAACGTTTTGAAGAACCGCCATACCAGTTCCTATAATGACTGTACCCCTTACATTCCCACCAATAGCACGCAAGGGTTCCCTTTTTCTCCACAACCTTGTCAACCTTGTTATCTTTGATCTTTTTGATAATAGCCATTCAGTGAGGTGACATCTCATTGTGGTTTTGATTTGCATTTCCCTTATGATGAATGATGTTGAGCATCCTTTCATATACCTGTTGGCTATTTGTTTGCTTTCTTTTAAGAAATGTCTACTTAGGTCCTTTGCCAATATTTTAATTGATTTATTTATTGAGTTATTTGAGTTCTGTACATATTTCTGATATTAACCCCTTATCAAATGTATGGTTTGTAGATATCTTCTCCCATTTATAGGTTATCTCTTCTCTCTGTTGACTGTTTCTTTTGCTGTGCAGAAAGCTTTCAAAAATGTTGTAGCATTCAGTCTACAAATCTTGTACTTTTTTGATTAAAATTATTCTTAGGTGATTTATTATTTTGTGATTAGTATAAATAGAATTGTTTTCTTAATTTCATTTTCAGATTGTTCATTTCTAGTGTATACATATACAATTAATATTTGTATATCAATTTTGTTACCTATGGCATTGCTTAAATGATTTATTAGATTTCTTCTTTGACTCATTGCTTATTAGGGCAAGTGTTGTTTAATATCCTCATATTTGTGAATTTTCCAAATTTTCTTTGTTGTTGATTTCTATTTTAGTTACATTGTAATCAGAAAAGTACTTTGCATGATTTCAGTTCTTTTCAATTTTTTGTGGCTAGTTTTGTGACCTAGTATATGACCTATCCTGGAAAATGTTCATTGAACCCTTGAGAACCATGTATATTTTGCTGTTGTTGGGTGGAATGCTGTGTAGACGACTGTTAAGTCTAGTTAATTTTTAAGATGTTGTTAAGGTGTTCTTGAACTATTTCCTATTTGATCTTATGACTGGTTGTTCTATTATTGAAAATGGAGTATTGAAGATCCAACTTATTGTCGAATTGTCTATTTTTCCTTTCAATTCTGATAGTTTATGCTTCACACATTTTTGAGACATATTGTTTATAATCATTATATCTTTCTGATGGCTTGACCCTCTTCTCATTACAAAGGGTCCACGAGGAATAAAAGGTTTAGTGCCTAGGTGCTGTACTACTCCCTTTGATAGGTAATAGGTACCTGCTGTTAATAATAACTGTGCCTTACATGTAAGTACTTATCATGTTCCAGTAACTACTATTCACTTCATAATCTAAAACTGTGGTGCGGGGAGGCTCAGATATTTTTTCCAATCTTTAGATAGTATTAGAAATAGAATTTCAGTCCAGAGAATCTGCTTTTGCTAGAGCCTTCATTCTTAATTACTATACTGTATTTTGGCAAACATTTTGAAATGAATCAATATTGGGGATTTTTATATAAGTATTAAAAATATAAATTGAAGACAATGTAAATTAAAAACAGCTATATACTGGATATTGGTGAGGTAGTCATGAGAAGGGAGATTTTTAAAGGGTGCACTTAATGCCTTTTAAACCTTAGAATAAGGAATATGAAGCCAATTACTTTTTTTAAAATGTCGTATTGTATACACAAGCCCACTGTGTTTGAATACAATATCAGAGACGCAGTTACTTTGTGGGGTCAATATTATCACAGACAATAGTAATAAAATTTAATTCAGAATTAGAAAACACATTGGAAACACATTTTCTTAATCCAGAGTGATGGAAGTCTGTCATCTCTCAGCAGATAAGAATGCCCTAGGATTGAATTTAATTCAATACATAAAACCTAAAATTAAAAGCTAAAATTGACATTTTTTTTCCTCTCTTGAAAACTAGAAATTAATTAGATTTTCCTTTCTCCCATTTTTGTTTTCCATTTCCAAGTCTTACACATTTCTTCAGCAGATGAAGTTTTCAGTTTTTTTTTTTTTCAAAAGTAATTTTGGGTGCCAGAAAGATGCATTATGATTTGACAAAGACTGAAAATCTTTAAAGACTAAGGTCAATCAGTAAATCAGTATAGACAGGCATGAATGTACAAAAAACTTGCCCTCTGATCGAGTGAATGAGAGGAGAAAAAGAAGAAAAATGGTGACAGTGTGTCAACAGGTCATTTATAAACAGTTTTAGTCTCCTGACTTCCTCCTCTTTGCTTTTGTTTTCCATGGAGCTGTTGGGCATACTTTACTGGTGGAAGCCTACCTGAAGGTGAAGGGCCTGTAGATTTTCTGGGAGTGGCAGAGGGATGTGGTCCAAATTGTTATCGGTGAGGTAGAGGTGATGGAGATCATACATATCCTGTAAACATTCCAAATGTAGAGACTTAGTGGAAATTAGCGGCACCACAATTGTATTTTCCATTCCCTGTTCATGCAACTATTTGTAAAATAACACACGCCTGTCAAGGTATCGTTTTGCAAAGATGAAGCAGATTGGTTCTCCAGGTCACTAGACAAGTCAAATGAGTTTTGGAAAAATTAACTGTAAGCGAATATTTCTTGATGAAAATGTAAAGTGCTTCTCAATCTCTACAAAGAACCTTGCTTTGCCCACTCTTAACTTTTTCTGTATAAGCAAGGCAGTGTCTTCACATAGAAGACATTCTGCATAGGATTTGGAGGATTTGGGTAAGGCAGAGGAAGAATGGCCTTCGTGTTACAGGGATGGAGAAAAAAGAATTTCTCTCCAACAAAATCCTGTTCTCTCTAGTACAAGTACCAGGAAAAGGGCAGCCTAGCAAGACCCAAAAAAACATTTAGACAATAACAGGTCTACTCTAGCCAACCACCATAGAACAAACCGTGACTCACCACCACCCATGCCAACAAAAGCTGAATGGGGAGACTGAACTTTGACCCTTGGCAGGCTACAATGAGGTGTCCTAGCTCCGTTGCCTACCAGGGTGCAGAAATAGGACTTCTGCCATTGCTCAGTGCTAATTGGTCCACACAGCCCCCTGCACTCTCCCTGTGTCCCTTCAAACAGGATTTTAAATGTGTTTAACAGAGATTTAGAAAAGCAGCTTGAATACAGTTAAGAGTGGGTAAGAAAGCTGGTTGGTGAGTGTTCTCATACTCTATGCTGTTACTCTAAGCAAGACCGTCTAGCCCCAAACTTGCTTTCTTCACTTAGAAAACAAAATTTCTAAGATTAACCAAATCCATTCTTTTTACAAGGTAATTTAAAAGACTTCTACCTCAAGGCACCACCCACACCCTACACAAGTTGTCATCCTTTAAGCCACATAGAATATTCGCCTCGAGTGGAGTTCTTGGAAAATGCAGTTTGTCTGGCTGACACCATTTCCAGGTGCTCCTTAGAGACTTGCACTCCAGGGAGCGCCTCACTCCTTATGCAAGTTCTGCTCTCTGTTCTTGATGTTCGACCAGCCTCGGAACTTATTTCCCAAAAGCTTGATACATTAGTATTGTATAGTTTATTTTAGAAGGTAAAAATCTCATCAAATTGAATCTCCTTATGGAAATAAAAACGCTCGTCATTGACGGTAAATGGGGCGGAAGGATGAGAGTCTTCCATATCCAAACTTAAAACTCACTTTAAATGCTTCTTGTTTTATTCCTTTCCTTCCCAGCCTATTGTTGCTGATATCGATAAATGTCAAAGTATTTGGCAGTTCGGGGAGCTGCCTTATTTTATTGTCACGCAGGACAAGCTCCCGGAGGTGAGGTAGCTTTCTGAATGCATCCTCATCAATTTCAGATATTAGATTTGATGTCAGATCGATCCTTCTTAAATCATCTAGAAGGAGAAATGAAGGAAATAGTTAAATACTCTTGAATATGTTTTGCTCACATAAAAATATGAAGATAAATTTTCCCACGTAAAAGCAAATATAAATATGAAGTCAATTAGCAATAGGCAATTAATGAAATAATTATTTCTAACTACTCTATATAAAAATTTGTTTCCACCTAATACTATACATATTTATGTACTTGTAAGAAAGCATAACTTTAACAAAGGTATTGATTGACACATTATATTTAAAATAACTGGTCTTTTCCCTACATTCTTCATAAACTTTGTCTAGATTTTACTATTTAAAAGGTTTTCCTCAGTGATGACAGGTTGCTATATTTTCTAATAGTTATAGATACATTAGCATTAAAACACAAAGACATTAAAAAGAAATTTTCAAATGATTAAAACACTTTATAAAGACAAGTACCAAAATTCTTCTAAGTTGGCAACCTTTATAAAGTCAGAATATAGGCTTGTATGCATCAATCATAAAGCAATTGTGCTTTAATGGAAGCCTATTCAAACAACCCAAATGCTCGTAAATATATGACCATGACTTTTACTCAATGTCATGACATGATAATGAGTTCTAGTCTATAAAATATACATATTTATGATTCTATTTCTTGAAAATATAGTATTTGAAAATATCAACTATACAGTTTCATAATGAGCTTTAACACTCATTTTTCACATAATTAAAGTAAACCTTCAAATATTTAAATAAGAAAAAATAGTTGATTTATGAGCCATATTTTCATATTCAAGTTTCATTTTATAGTGCAACAATTTTAGGAAAGTCTGTAAAGAAGACAAAGATATTAGTGCTGTCATCCATACTTAGGCTTGCAAAGTCATTTTTGTTGATCTTTTTAATTCTGTTGAAGCGGGAATAGAAATAAGCAGTGTTCTTGGGTAGCGCAGGAATAGCATCAAGTTCATGGTCATCACAGTATACGGTGGTACTTATACACGTACACAGAAGGCAGGTTGGAAAGTCTAAAAGGTAGAGGCAAATAATTATATGTAAGTAACAAAAGCAATTTCTAAGAAATAATGTGATTAGATGTTTGTTAAATAAGTTTACGGTCTCATACAGGCCTTCCTGGTATATTTCATATTTTCTCATATAGTTTTCTGTAAATCAAAATTAAAGTCAAATGTACCAATTAAAGCAGCCACAATAATTAGTACATTCTTTGTACTGTCTTAAAATTTATTTTAAATTACCGAGTGGATACAGTGTGGTTGTTGCTTTTATACTTATTAGAAATTCTCTTTTCAAATGTAAATATTAAGACTGTGGTTTTTGTAAAGCTACAGCATCACACATAATATTTTTATTAGGTCTTTGGTTCAGTATTTAAACACACCACTGAAACAATCTGCTTCAAGAAAAAGATAGGGTAATAATCATTAATATGAATTCACTCAATATGTAATTACTGAATCCTTTCTAGGTAAATGGCACTGTGCCAGCTGGTGAAACAACGAGGAGCGCAAAGAGACACAATTCTATTTTATGATCTTCTATGTAAGATAAAAGTGAATCGCACAAATAAAATGATGACTGTGCAAAATGTCATGATATGTATGAGCGTAAAATAGGGGAATTTGACTCAGTCTGACAGTCATGGTTCTCTGAGAGGGTGATAACTGAGTTGAGATCTGCAGGAACAGAAGGAGTTGACCATGCAGGGGGGAGTGAAGAGTACACAGGCAGAGGAAGTGGCATGTGCCAAGGCCCTTCACTTTGGAGGGACTGAAAGATGATCCACGCGACTATAGCACAGAGAGCACTGAAATGTATGGGACATACCATACAGAAGCCTTATCGGCTGTATTATTGCAGGTTTTGTTCCTTATCCTAAGGATGGGCAGGGTATTGCATGATCAGATTTGCGTATAAAGAAATCATTCCGCTTGAAGGTGTGGTAGAAGACTGAGGGAGGGCAAGTGGACAGAGTGGAGATAAGTTGTTATCTAGATAAAAGATGATGGTTGCTTGGCTGGGGTCATGGTGACATGTCAAAGAAAAGGCAACAGATCCAAAAGATATTTGTGAGGATGGCTTATATCTCAACATACTGGTCTGTCTCTCTCTATCGCATGCACGCGCACATATATGTACACCTCCTTCACGCTCTGTTTAGTGGTCCTGTAGGACAGTAAGCTTCTAAGGAAGACAGAAAAGCAATGACCAGAAGGAAAGGAAGAAAAGAGAATGGGGAGATGTTATGGAGGCCAGATGGAGAGAGAGAGAGTTTGACGGAAAAGGGAATAGAAAACATTCTAAGGCTGCTGAGATGCCAGGTAAGTTAAGGACTGAAAATATCTCTTGGATTAGTCCTTGTGGTGGTTATAGGCTACTTCAGTAAGAGCTGTGGAGTGATGGGTCTGGAAGCCAGATTAACAGCCAATTGAGGAGGGAGTTGGGGTACAGAGATAGTTACAGCAAATATAGACAATGCTATTGAGATGTTTGTGAGGGAGGAGAGAGAGATGGTGATAGGTATAAGCAGATATATATGCGGTGTGTAAATGGACTGAGGCAGGAGAAATTTGAAGAAAAAGATCCAAAGTAGGAGAAGTGGAATATCAAAAGGATCCTGAGAGGGCAGTAGGAAATGGGACCGGAAGCATAGCGGGAAGGATCACATCCTCCATGTGAGAGGACAGTTTGTTGTAATGGGGGGAGGGGGATAAGGCACACGCATGTCAATGTAGGTAAAGATTACATCTGAAAACAGAAAGACTGAAAAGCTGCTGACCAGAAGATTGCATTTTCTCTGTGGAGTAGGAGGCTCAGCTCTCTGATGAGCTTGAGGAGTCAAGGGAGGAGGAGAAGAAGGTTGGTAAGGTGTGAGATGAGCAGAGGATGTGAAAGAGCCGTGAAGGAAACTAGATGGAAGTGATGGAAGGACTTTCTTGCGATTGCTCAGTGTTCAGTTCATCCCAGTTTCGCTGGGACTTTCCTGGGTTTAGCCTTGAAAATCCCCCATGGTGGGACCCCTCACTCCCAGGCAAACCAGGACACTTGGTTGCCTGAGTTGAAGGATCCATTTGTAGTTTGTGATCAAGAAACAGTAGTGCACCTACTAAGGTCTTCTTGCTATCATTAAGTAGGAAAGTTATTTACAATAATAGCTTCAGAAATGAAAACTATATTATGACTGGAAATCTAGGAAAGACAATTTAAGGGGAAGCTATAAAATACTTAACACTTGCCAATTTTTCAAATCATTATAAATTAATATTTGCCACTTATAAAATTTTTAAAAAGTAAGGCATTTGAGTCTTCTATATATTCATGGCTTTGCTAATTTAGCAATAATGCTTAGGGTCATTTATATATATATATTCACAAGAGTTATAATTTAATTCTCTTTTTTCCACTCATAACCCAAGTCTACTTTATATGGCTTCAGGATGTTGTTTTTAGAAATTTGTATTAATAGTAAAAAAAAATGATATTTTGATAACTAATGCTCTAAATATTTCTTTCCAAGCTATTTAACTTTGATGAATATATAAGATTTAAATTTAGGGGCATCTGGGTGGCTCAGTCAGTTAAGCATCTGCTTTTGGCTCAGGTTCCTGGGATTGAGCCCCACATCTGGCTCCCTGCTCAGTGGGGAGTCTGCTTCTCCCTCTCCCCCTGCTCATGCTCTCTCTCTCTCTTGCTTGCTCACTCTCTCTCTCAAGTGAATAAAGAAAATCTTTAAAAAAAAGATTTAAATTTAAAAGTTTAGAATTTCTGGCGATGCTTTGCGGAAATGAAAATGTTAAAGTTTTAACTTCATTACTCCCCCTCAGACTACTTTGGAGATAGCTTTTTTTTCCTAAGTCATAGATTTTTTATATGGTTTCAAAGCTGACATTCTTGAGCTATAATTTTGACTAAAGCTTTTGAAAAGATTGGGCATTATGTTTTTCTGTTGTGCCTTGGCTTGGCTAATAGACCTGAGTATGGGTAATGATGCCAGATGAGTCAACTTTTGACGGATCTGAAATTATTTAAAAGTTAATAATGTTCTAGATATATTTACTTTCCCTACTGGAAACTTTCTTCTGGGCACTTACATTTGCTTCTATTGTATGTGCATCTCCTTGGTTTTATTTGGAGAATGTTCTACTCCATAGAATGTTAACTATGTGGAAAGAATCTCTGATGTATCCATTAGAGACACTGGCTTAGGGTTTAGTGGTCTCTATTTGCATTTCAGCACTGCTATGTACCACCTCCACGATCTTGGACAACCTTTACACTACGTTGGGGTTTTAGTTTTCCTATTTGTAAAGTGGAAATAACAATACCTAGTACGTAGTATCATTTTGATTCTTCAAAGAGTTCATATACGTAAAACACTTTAGTGGTTGGCATATACACAGCGTTTTACAGAAGACAACTCTTTACATAACTTATTGGTGAACAGTTAAAAACTGGTAGATGCAGAGAGTAGACTGATGGTTAGCAGGGGCTGGGTGGGGAGTGATGGGGAGTTGCTGGTCAACAGCTGTAAAGTTTCAGTTATGCAAAACGATTAAGTTCTGGAGATCTGCTGTACAACATAATGCCTAGAGTTAACAAAACTGTATTGTACACTGAAATATTTGTTGAGAGTAAAAAATAAACTCTTTTATCAATAATAGAGTCATGAGAATAACTAACACTTATGTTTACTGTGGGTCAGGCACTAAATTCATTCATTTAATCCTTACAACAATTCTGTGAAGTAAGATCTATTATTTATTATCCCATATTTTAGACGAGGAAACTAACGCAAAAAACATTGAATGCCTTGCTCCAGATTGTGTATCCAGCAAGTCCCAAAGCTGGCATTTGAATGCCCTCCCTTTTGTTCTCTCAGTATGTTCTGTACAGAGTTTTGTCATATTATCTGGAACATATTATTGCCTCTACATTTGTTTGCATGTCTGTTTCCCTGTACTAGATAAAAAAGTCCATGAGAACAGTAGTCATTTTAAGGATAAGTTTTGTATCTCCAGAGCTTAGAGTACAGAGACATTTCAACTCTGTACTCATAAACTTTTGCAATGGGAATTCTACTCATTTTTCTACACCCCCTCGCTATGCCATTCTCTGTGTGGGAAAACCTTCTGGTGTGAGTCCATCTGAGTACCCCCAAGGATGACACTGACAAATTTTAAGAAGAAATATAGACAGATCATAGAATCATATTTAGCATCAGGAACTCTTTCTCATTAACTAAAAGGCTCTGGTTTAGATCACCATCCGGCTGTACAAGATGGAGTCCAGCGTTATGGAATGCCTTCCACTTGGCTGCTCCCGAGGACTGAATGAGAAGAAGTCTATGTTCCAATAAGTACACAGACAAGAATCAGAACAGGCTCACTTTAAACCCCGTGTGAAAAACTTAACAGCTATGTGATCTCTGACAAGTTCCTACCATTTTTGAGCTAGTTTGCTCAGTAAGAAAGACCTAAGACCTTTACACGGAGGTTGTAGTAGTCGAATGAGAGAATGTGAGGTGGGCATTGTGACCCACAGATAGTCTGTGCCCAGTCAGTGTAAAATATTACCACTCTTCCCGTCATCAAAATCAGCCATCATTACCTTACCACCCTGAACTGCTGTGGCCGGCTCTGACAGACATAGATTCTCATCTTGCTAACAGCATAGTGGATTCTTTGTTCTAGAAATGCATTCCACCACAGAGGTTCGGAGTAATGATGCTAGATAAATATTTTTGTCCCAAATCTTTGGTTATTTGATCATTGCCATCATGCCAAAGCTGAATATTAAAACTGCTTTATATTTGAATACAAAATACATGTATATCTCCTGCTTCAAAGATCCTATGACAAAACTCTCTGTGGGTCATGTGGATTGCCTGTGGCATTGAGGTAGGACCAAGTGGACTTAATTCAAATCAGCCTTGATGGACCTGACCTTCGTTGGTGTGTGGGCCCAGAACCCCTGTGAATTCAGGCCCCTGTGGAGAAGAGCCATCGATCAGTCTGGGGGTGGACTCCTCCTCCTCCTCTTCTTCAGCTTCCTCTGGCGGTGGGGGTGGGGTAAGGAGCTCTCTGTTGCCAGAAGGCATCACTGTAGCTATTTCAATCTGAAAAAGAAACAATTTCATCAGGCAACCTTCTTAATCACCCATCCTATGAGGCAGGGACACAAATTTTAAAAGTATCAATTTTGGCCACAAGAGGTCGCTGGTGTTCTGAAGTGCAACACTGCGGGGCCCGCTTGCCTGGCTGAGCACATGTGGTTCGTTACTGTTATTGTTGGTTTTAATTAATTTTGCTTCTCAAATCTTAGTGATAATTTCCAATGCCCATGGTTTTTTGGGGTTTTTTTGGTCATCTTGCTTTTTCAAACATTCTTACATGTTTATTCATTTTTTTTAAAAACCTCAGTTATTGTTTTGTAAATACATAGCTTTGCAAGAATGCATTATTGTTGTGGAAGACTCAAATTAACCCAGCAGTGTGCAGAATAAAGTCCCAAAGGCCCTTTACCCTGAAGCTCTGATTCCATTCCCTTTGAAGATAACAACCATTAAGAAATTAAGGTGTATGTTCCTTTGAGTCCTTTTAATCCTTGGTTTCCTAGATTCAAATATTCTGGGTTTGTTTGTTTGTGTGTGTTTTTTGTTTTTGTGTGTTTTGTTTTTGTTTTTGTTTTTTACAATTTACACTTCTTCCATTGTTTTACTGTAAAGCATCCTTTCTACCAAAAGAAAAATATATATGGAGATACGAAAACTATATGATTTGATTATGATGTGCCATTTCTCATATACTTTCAATATTATTTTGAGTAACAAGTATTACCAACAATATTTGGGCTTGTTAAATTGACCTTGTTGAAAGCTTTGACAATAGAGGGAACTTATTAAAATTGAAAAAAATGCTCAAATATTTTTTCAGGGATTGTATCTTAGATTATATTTGGTTTTCTCTTCTTGCATATTTTAGGTAATGAGTAACTACTCTTAAGAACACTGTTTGCATTTAGAATAACTCCTTCCTCTCAAATCCCTTCCCATGCCTCAATGTCTATTCCTCTGTATTATTTAATAAATGTCTACCTCCCTGACAACCCTGTCACCTTAGACAGGAAATCTGCTCAAGACAGTTTGTTGGCAACATGCAGCGCCAACTTTTAGGGGCATACTTTCTTCATGACATCCCCAGAAATCCCAGATTCTCCTTTTACCACCCTGATAGGGCTGCTTGATCCTTCCCACACTTCATTTGCATTTATTAAACAGGCAAAAAACCCCACACAAATTACCTTCTAATTTATTTAATGTCAAAATGACATGCGCAGTATTAATTTTATGTGTAAAATAAATACATAACTAGGCCAGATATTTTCTGAGTATTTTAAAGAGATGTTTTAGATAATCACAATATTTTAAGATATGTTTATTATTTAATATCATTTTTAAATAAATTTGAATACATTGCTTCACAAATGAAAATTATCCTTTTAAAGGATAAACTCTTTTGTCAGTTCACACTTTTGAATTGTGTCTCTTTCTATGTTTCTGTAGGGTCTCCCCATTTCCGCCCTTCCTACACTGTATTTTAATGACCATCAGTTTTCTGCCTATCCAAGCCCATTAGATGGTACACTCTATGTTACATGTTTTATATTTGTACCTCAAGGTTTTGGCATAATAGGTGATCAACAAGTACTTATTAAATCAATTTTAAAACTGCTTGTCCAAAATATATCTAATTCACAGCTTTATATTTAATTTCAGAGATTTTACTGATAAGAATTACTCATAAGAATCACTTAAAGCATGAAATCAAACCAAAAGCAACTCATACTGTATTTGGTGAATTAGGAAGCCATACATGAAGATTTTGTAAAACTTGGTCAGAAATCTCCACTTGAGAAGACTGGGCACACTTCCTTAAACAGGGAGACATACGGTTTCCATCTGCAGGATCAGAATTAAGCAGATTTAGAAGGAATAGACCTGCAGAGACCAAAAGGAGGCTCCAGGAAGAGCGGAAATGGAGACAGATGTTTCATGGAATGGAGGCAGCCTAAAGGGAGAAACACATTCCAGACACGTCGCCTTGAATCTTTAGCTTTGCAGGAAAAATGTTTGCACATACTTTCTATAGATAATTGTTTTTCCACTGATCTGACATGAAGCTGTAAGATCTCACTTGTCATCCAATATAACGAGACAAAAACAGCTTTTGTGTTTATCAGAACCTGTTTTGTTCATGCTTACTTGCTAATAAAATGTGAATGTTGAATAGTTTTGAAGACGAAGGGAAATGAATGCTTTTTCAGCTCAGCAAAATCCCAGAACTATAAACTCAAAGTGCTGTTCCTGGTAAGCTGTTTGCGTTGCAAACACATTTATTCTCACTATTGGATAGAAATGGTTTAGGCTTCTGTCTTTTTTTTTTCCTTCTTCTAACAATTTCCATACTGTGATATGAAGTTGTGAGGCAATGCATACAAAGAGAGGAAGGCAGGGAAGCATGAGCACCTGGCTCTCCATGTGGCTGACTTTTATGCTTATGCTACAGAAACCTAAATTTGGGGATAAACACAAATGGCCAGAAAACATCCCTGCCCCTTTTTCTCAAACTACAACTGCAACCCTCAAATGCAAATATAACCGAGGCTCTGATATAAATATTCATTCTTCCTGAATTTTCCTCCGTTATTTTTCCTTTTACTTCCTTGTTTTACTCTGACCTGTTCCCCACTAAAATGTTTAAACCATTTTATTATATTTACCTGAATTTTGCAAACAGTAAATACAAAGGATCACTCCTGCCCATGGCTTTGGACTTATCCATCCCTGCGCTTGCCTATCTTCTCGACATGGGACCAGCAGGGCACATCTCTGAGTTGCCTGGTTTGTAGTAAGTTGTCAATTTCTATCCCCTTCCTACCGGGCTTTAGAGCTATAGATAGTTTATGTCATGGTGGACTGTATTTAGGAGTACATTCCATGCCTGTGAAAGAGTATGTCTGCACCAGAGATGACAAATGCATAGCCCAAAGACAGTGACCTGGGTAGAGGGACGTGTCAGCAGATGTCAGGTTGGAGCGATAATAGTGCCAAGAAGAGTCATCAGGCCTGCCTCAGCCTCTGCACCCCACACAGCCTTCAGTCCTTGTAAGTAACCTAGCACCCCAGTACAATCTCAGGGAAAAAGGGGTTGACATGACCCTCAGGTGTCTTAGATAAAGTTTTTGCTCCCTGGAGACATCAGGACACTCAGTAGAAAATGATTCAGTTACCTTTCTTGCACCAGATGATGTGACTGAGACTTTTACCAGCAATATTTATATCATTTAAGAATACTGCAAAAGATTTGAGACTTCCATTCTCCAATAATCAGAAGAGTTATCCACAGAAAAGTCTTTCTATGAAAGTACACAGCACCATTTTAAGTGGTAACATTTGGTTATAAATAATTTTAATCAAATCCATTTGTCTTTTAGCAAAAAACATATCTAAATGACCCGTAGACCATATTGCTACCATTGGGTCTACTTAATATGTTTGTCTTAATTTCAGAGTAAAAATATGAAAAAATAGTGCATTTGGAAACAACGGTCATACTTCTTCTTGACTGCTTCCCTTTGCCAGGGAACCCTGTCAGTACTGACTTCTTCTTGAACATGCTCCTTATACCTGTTCAGGATGGTCACAAGGCATTTTCTGCTCCTAAGCATGTGTTTTGACTAATAAAACGTAATGTGTGTTTTTTTTCTAATATTTTGATATCTTTTGATCTCAGCACTTAATCTGCAGCTAAATTTCCAATAAGGAACTTAACAAAAATGTCACATATGCAATAACAGAAAGAAAGCTATGAAAGAGTTCAGGATACTCAGATTTGATACCTACCTTCATGAATGAATGCAAAGATCACTGAATGAAAGAGTGAAATTGTAAATGATGGAAGGTTTACCAGTCTTTATAATTATCTAATCAGCCAGAATGAATGTGCCAAGCCTCACACTTAAATTATGATCATTATGTCCACTTTACTTGTCAGTATTATTTTCAAACATCTATCAATACATTTTTTTTTTTCCTGTGTCCACCACCATCACCATAATCTAAGTCCTACCCTGTCTTGCTGGGAATACAACAATAGTTTACTTACAGGAAGTTGGCACCTCCTCCATTATATATTCACTCTGTAATGAGAATAAGCTCTTAAAAAGGCAAAGCTAATCATGTCAACCTCTGCTTAAAATCCTTAAATGGATTTTTATTCTTTTTTTAAAATATTTTTGTTATTTGACAGAGAGAGAGCGCAAGCACAAGCAGGGGGAGCGGCAGAGGGAGAGGGAGAAGCCGGCTCCCCACAGAATAGGGAGCCCGATGCGGGGTTCGATCCCAGGACCCTGGGATCATAACCTGAGCTGAAGGCAGATGCTTAACTGACTGAGCCACCCAAGCACCCCTGGATTTTTATTCTTAATAGCCACCAGAACAGTGTTCTTGCAAAAACACAGAAACATATTAGTTAAGAGGAAGGATTCTGAGGAGGTGAGCTTGACTCTAGCCTACCTCTGAGACCTTGGGTGAGTTACTTTATCTCCTGAGCCTCAGTTTCTCGATCTGTAAAATCCTGGTATATCTAGTAGATGGTACAGCTGTGTTAGGATGAAAATGTCAAAACATATAGTAAGTGCCATGGAAATTTACTATTATTATTTGCTATTTATATTTTTGCTATTTTTATTTTATGTTTGCTATCATTATTAAAATAAATCCAAAACCCTTTGACTTACAAGGTCCTGCATGGCTTGGCCCTTCTAGTGTCTCCTTCCTCCATATCATATCAATGGGCTCTTCTACTGCACTGGCCATCTTTAATTTCTTTTTTTTTTTTTAAAGATTTTATTTATTTGACAGAGAGAGATACAGCGAGAGAGGGAACACAAGCAGCGGGAGTGGGAGAGGGAGAAGCAGGCTTCCCGCGGAGCAGGGAGCCCGACGTGGGGCTCGATCCCAGGACCCCGGGATCATGACCTGAGCGGAAGGCAGACGCTTAACCAACTGAGCCACCCAGGCGCCCCGCCATCTTTAATTTCTTATTATCCTTGTTCTATAAGACATTTACATGTACGAGTTGTTCTGCTTGGAATTCCCTCCATTCCTCATCTTTTTTTCCCCAATCTTATTTTATTTTATTTTTTAACAGCTTTATTGACAATACAGTAAATCCATGAAGAAAAAGAAAGTAAAAGCATGTATACACTGAAATTCTTGTTGACTCATTGATATTCACTTAAAGATGAGGATATAATTGTCCCTATTAGCATACAAAAAATAATGCAGATTTTAGTGTAAATATTAATAGGGTCTGGGATAGAGTCACAGTGAGGCCTCCATCCCAAGAAATTGAAGTGACTTCGGATTGTTCTCATGATATAAAACTGACCTTGAAAATGCACAGGAAAAAACCCATTCCTCCCAAGTGTTTGGGAACAGCTTCCTGACTCTTGACTTACTAGTGGTAATAGTACAGCTGAAGAAAGAAAAAATAAAATGAAGAGGGTGGCAGCCTAGAAAAAATCAAGTTCAGGAAAGAATGGTTTATTATTGTGGCCAGCATTGTTTGAAGGAGAGAAATATTAATGGGGCACCTGGGTGGCTCAGTCGTTAAGCGTCTGCCTTCGGCTCAGGTCATGATCCCAGGGTCCTGGGATCGAGCCCCGCATCGGGCTCCCTGCTCGGCGGGAAGCCTGCTTCTCCCTCTCCCACTCCCGCTGCTTGTGTTCCCTCTCTCGCTGTGTCTCTCTCTGTCAAATAAATAAATAAAATCTTTAAAAAAAAAAAAGAGAAATATTAAATTTGTTGAATATACACAAAAGTCACTAAAGAGATCATCTCTGGTATCAAAAGAAGTTTTATTGGATCTCATCAGGGACTAGATGAAAATAACTAGCATGAATTGAATATTCACTATGTGAGAAACTGTTATGATCTTTCCATTGATTCACATGTTATTATCAGAATAACTCTTTGTAGAAGGTGCAGTAATTGTGCACATTTAATAGATTTGTAAACTGAGACCCGGGATAGGAGGATCAAATAAATTGTCAGAGGTTACATGATTTCTAAGTAGTAAGGCCAGGATTTGAATCTAATTAGTGCTGCCATAAGACTGCTTAATTTACCTAATTTTTATTCTGTACTCAGCCAAATAAATTTCTGCTGAATAATCTAGCTTCTTAGGTACTGCGTTCTGAGAAAGAGGGGTTCCAGTTCATGGAAGAGAGCCTCATCATCACGGCCTTCACATTATAAATTCATAAATGGACTTTCTTGTACAAATTTTAAGCCTCATGTAATTTTTGCTTGGCATCCTTCATCAACCTACAATCTGATTTGATCATCACTGATTATGTTAGTCAGTTGCTGATCCTGAAGGCTGAAGACCATACCAAGGCCATGTTACCCTGTGGGAGCACTTGACAGTCTTTCAATCTTCCCCTGATATTGACAAGTATGAAAAATATCACATAACATTGATGTAGATGGGTTGTAAAATTCAAGTAGCATTTATTATAATTCTCACTTTCATGAGAAATAAGTATTATGTCAGAATGAAACTTTAGTCTGGTTAAACATGATGGCTAAGACAATTCCATGTATTCACCACAGTTTCATTTTCCTCCTGGGCATTCAGCTCCGGTACATTTTCCACTTTCTTTGGCTCTGGCTTAGGTCATGTGGCTAGTTTTAGCCAACTGAACGGGAAAGGAAGTAATGCAGCACATCTGGTCAAATTAGTGAGGAGCAAGGATCCTTTCTCAATCTGTCAACAGAAGATACCACAGTGTGACCTTGAAGGTGAAGATGGTGAAGGTCTAGCATGAAAGAAGTTTGAATCCCTGAATAACTACTTGAAGGACTGTAAACCTATTGACCTGCATTGGACAGTCACGTCAGCAAGTTATAAATTTTTATTGTGCAAAGCCATTGGGATTTTGGAATTGTTTGTTACAGCTGCTAATGTAACTTGCCCTAATATACATCTTTTCAATTTTTGTTTTCTTATCCATTTCTTATTCATACTGAGGGAACAATTTTTAATGCTTTTATGGGTTGATTTACCTAGCACATATCACTGACATTAGAACAAAAATAATAAATGCCTGTTTTTTTGTCACTCTATCCTCTCTGATTTCTTTTTTACAAACAACTGTTCTTTGGTCTTGCTTATTTGGTGGAGTACTTACTGAAATAATTCACATTTGAGTGAATTCACCATTATTTCAATTTATTTATTTTTAAAGCTGAGTATTTTATAAACTGGATTAAATCAGAGTTAACAAATCTATATAAATCAGAGTTAATAAATCTATATAATGAGTAAATGTCTATAAGTCCAATATCAAAATTAGTTAATGGCTTTCTATTTGCTTCCAAAGTCATACAATCATAATATTTGATATTGACTTACTAGGATGTATTTATGAAAACATGTGAATTCTTTCATGTTTTTAAAAATCTATCCTAATAGATGGTGATTCATCATAAATTCATAACTCTAAATGGTAATGCTTCTTTGTATTCAGTGTAATGTTTAAGTGTGTGTCTCTTCTGGGACCACAGTATTTTGTTGTTCACATGTTTGTTTTCTCATTTCCTTTCCTTTTTGTCAGAAAATTTGGCAATATTCCACTTTTAGTTGCCAGAAAAAAATTCTACTTCAGTTTTATCCCAGTTTATCGAGGTCTCCATTCACCATCATTCTGTTAGGCTCCAGAAACTTAATAGATTTTCAATATCCTGGTTCTCACAAAATGTATCATCTAGTTCTAATTGAATGTCTCCAAATAATATTGGTAGAGAATTTGGCAAAGGCTTTAGAAATATTATCTAATAACAAAGCCAGTTCACATTCCCTTTCCCCTTACTGCCTTTGCTCCCCAAGTAAGGATACCAGAAAGACAATTTAGTGAAGGCTGAAATCAGTAATCTCATGAGGATAGGGTTAGGGGGAGAGTCAATCACAATAATTGAAAACAAGAAGTTGGACTGAAAATCAAGAGATTTGGAACTATCTTATAATAGTTTTTTTTTTTTATGATGGAGTAATTTAGTTTTTTTTTTAAGTTGAAACTTAAAAAGTTGAAATCTTTCCTATCCTAACACAAAGCAAATTGTTCCTTCTAATACAGACTTTATTGATTCACAAAGCATAATAAACCATGCCTTTTAATATGTAGAACTTCTTTGCATAAAATTGCTATTCACTCATGGTGATGATGATGATGATGTATATATTATCAGAGGGTAATAATAGACATTTTGAATAGGAAAATATGTGCATTTATAGAGGATGTCCCAGGGAGGACCAGCTAATAGCCAACTGCCTTTGAAAGAGATAATTAGTATGTTAATTTGTTTCTACTGTCCAATTTCAATGGTAAAGCCTTACAAAATTTTACAAATTTAGAAACCTTTATCTTTTAGGGGCAGAATTACTTTAAAGAAATCCCAAAACTGTACTAAACCAGAAAGCTAACCTGAATCCTCCTACTGCCACCAATATATTATCTGTAGTCTCTGCAGTATCACTTGGGAAGCTAATCATGATCAAAAGATTGTTGATAACCATAGAACCAGGACAAAGGACTCTAGGTAGGTCAGCTCTTTAATAGCTTTGCTCTTCTTCTCATATATGTTAAGAAATCAAGTTATAATATATATTTGCAACCATGCCCTCTACTTTAAAGCCCACATTGAATGTGAGCAGAGTCTGGCATGATGTCACTGTGATTATCCTTTAGAGCTCCTCTATCTGTATCTTATATTGGCCGCATTGACATCCAAAGCCAGTGATTGTACAACCTGTTGGGTGACAACATTACCAAGCAATAATCCTTGCACTATTTCCATGCCTGTGGGTATGGATGTTGACAAACACAGGGCAAGTCTGTTTATTCCTGGCAGACTCAAGACAAGGTTAACCAGAACTTGTCTTAGGAGTATTAAAATGATATATTTGTGGAATTGGGGAAGATCCAGTGTAAGGCATATTAAAAGAGAGTTAGGCAGGAAAATAACAGGTCAATTTCAATCTTAGTTTAGGAGAACATGTCCAGGACAAGATTACTCAACTCGAAAATATGAAGAGTTCCAAAAATTTTTTGAACAATGTTACTTCTGGAAGATTTATAATTTACTAATCTTTTTTTTTTTAAATTAAGATTTTGTTTATTTATTTACTTTAGAGAGTGGGAGGGGCAGAAAGAGAGGGAGAGAGAGAATCCCAAGCAGACTCCATGCTGAGTGCAGAGGTTCAGTCCCAGGACCCTGAGATCATGACCTGAGCTGAAATTAAGAGTTGGATGCTTAACAGACTGAGCCACCCAGGTGCACTTAATTTACTAATTTTTTTTAAAGATTTATTTATTTATCTGAGAGAGAGTGAGTGTGAGTGGGGAGAGGGGCAGAGAGGGAGAATCTCAAGCAGACTCGCTGCTGAGCGAGGAGCCAACTCGGGCTTGATCTCATGACCCACGAGATCGTGACCTGAGCCGAAATCATGAGTCAGCCACTTAGCCAACTGAGCTACCCAGTTGCCCCCCCCCCTTTTTTTTTAAAATCTGTCCTTATGTTAGATGCCACAAGACAAAATCTACAGGACTATGTTAGAAAAGCAAAAGTCTGGACCAGAAAGAAATGAGAAGGCATACATCTAGCACACAGTCCTAGGGCAGTATGGTGACCAAATTAAATGCAGATTCAAATAATTCAGAAAAAAAATAGCAACTGACACTAAAAGAAGAGCTGAGGGAAGTCAAACACCTAATCTGGGCCCATCCCGAGAGATTCTGATTTCAATAGTCTGAGGTGTGGCTGAGACATTAGGATTTCTAAAAACTCTAGAGGTGATTCAAATATGTGGCCAAAGTTGAGAACCACCATGCTAGAGAGGAAATGTACTCCACTGAATAGGATGTAGAAGACAAAAATGCTAATTAAGTCCTGGAACTTTAAAAGGTTAGTAAAGTCTTGATGAGAATGTGGTAGAAAGATTGTTTTACACTAGGCTCCCAGGGGCCAGAGTCTTTACAAACATTCATGACAGCTTCAGTTCAAGAATCTGCTGAGGTTGATGCTCCAGTTGAAAAAAAAAAAAATGGGGAAAAGGGGAAAGCTCTCTGGGAGGTAAATTTCTTGGATTCCAGAGCAGGAAGCCAAGGAGAAGCCATGACATAGCTTTCAGGCTGAAGAATCCCACCGGCTGAAAATTCTTGCTTACAAGATCATCTGTCACCTGAGTGAATACACAAGGCAGCATCAGGTGCCAGAAACCCAGGGTTTAGCCGGAAAATAGACATTCAAAGGCTTTGAGTTGAGGAGGAAACTTCTGATTGACCTGGTGACTGGGCTGGCTGCCATCATATGTTTTTGAAAACATTCTGGAAATCAGGACTATCTCAAATGCTACACTGAGAAAAGAGCCATTATATTAGAGGATGTTTCCTAGTTCAGTGCTACTCAAACAATGGCTCCATCAGAATGGGAGGAGTTAAATCCCTGATCACTGATCCTCTAGAGTTTCTGATTCATTAGGTCTGGGGTGGGACCTGAGAATTTGCATTCCTGACCAGCTCCCAGATGGTGCTGATATTGTCTGTTCAGGAACTACATTTTGAGAATAGCTACTCTAAGAACAGTACAACAGTGCCATAATTTAACTCCTGATGGAAGATTCCTCCAAGTGTTTGAGCTCAAAATCTGCAAACTAGGGACAATAGACATAAGCTGACCAACATCTGGATGAGGCTAAACCAGGATTTTTTTTTTCCATCTCCTAATTTTTCTTAGGTACCACAAAGTCTCTTCCTGAGTGTCTGCCCACAATATGTGCTGGTTTTAAGGAATATACTTTTGCTCAGAATAATTATTTTGGAGACTCAGGATTAACTTGTTCTTTAGGATCAGTTGCAGGGTGCCTGGGTGGCTCAGTTGTTAAGCGTCTGCCTTCGGCTCAGGTCATTGTCCCAGGGTCCTGGGATCGAGCCCCGCATCGGGCTCCCTGCTCGGCGGGAGGCCTGTTTCTCCCTCTCCCACTCCCCCTGCTTGTGTTCCCTCTCTCGCTGTGTCTCTCTCTGTCAAATAAATAAATAAAATCTTAAAAAAAAATAGGGTCAGTTTTGTGATAATACTGTGTGTGCACTTAATGCTCCATTCTTTTTATTTATTTTTTATTATTTTTATTTTTATTTTTTAAAGATTTTAAAAACTCAAACATAGGGAGTAGGAATCCAGGACCCAGTCACTCAACACTGTGACAAACGACTTCTTAAGGATGAAACAGGTGTATACGTGAGAAACACCCACTGCCAGTGGTTTCTTTGATTATTCTTTGTAGTGTGTGGTTTAATAGTTTAAATGCCCAGGCAAAGTCAGGATGGGAAACAAATGTCCTCACCGATATATTCACTTGGATTAGGATGCTCACTCTGTCGGTCAGTTCCTAACGAGTAAGCCCAGGCCTTCAGCAGATAATATTTAAATTATAGGTCTGCTTCTCATTAAAAAAAAAAGGAAGTCCAGAATGTTATTTGGATTTTCACTCTAACACAGACTAAGGTGTTTGTTAAACAGAATGGAATTTTAAATTTATCTTTTTGCAAAATTGTCCCACACAGTTGATAATAAATCTTGAAGCTCTTCTTTGTCGTTACCATTATGTCAACAGTTGGCTTCGAAAGATGTTAAAAGGCTCTGAGATATCAACCTGGTTACTAAAGATGTATTCTTAAGGGTTTCATAGACTGGCATGTGGATATCTTAAGTGCAATGGAATTCTTCTCTAAACATGAGCCTAGTGCTCCAATTGATTTAAGTGATCCATATTAATTATCTCAAAGAAAGTGACCATGAAGACTGGCAGTGAAAGCTGTATCTTATTTTCTATTTTATCTTGAAAATGGATGAGGAAGAAATGTGTTTGGTGCAGATTGCTCAAGCCCCACATTTTTCAAAGTAGCTTTCAGTTCAGAAGGATTGTCTTACCTCTCTCTCCCTTAAATACTTTGACAGCTAAGACAGATGGCTTAGATATTGTGTTAATTATAATCACTTGAAAATTCTTGTTTTTCTGATTCCTAACAATCAAATTACTTAATTTCAGAGGAAAGAAAGCTTAATATTGGACACAGCTAAAAGAAGGAAAGATTAAAGAGAAGAAGAAGGAAAATAATGGAAGCTTTTAATGCCAAAGTCTCTCTGGTTTGGCATTAAAACAATCTGGTTTAAATATTACTCTGAAACTTAACTAGCTGAATAACCTTGGGCAAAATTCTGATCCTCAGTTGCTTTTAATAATAATAATAATAATAGAATAATTTATCATTTCAAGGGACAGTTATGAGATTTAACTTACGTTTGTGGTCTCATAAATAAGGTCTAACACAAATACAAACAAGTAACTGACAAAGATAATCAGTGTTCTTTTGTTTCCTGAGGGGCTTATATAATTGTATATGTTTGTTGCTACATTTTTTAAAACTTTCCAATAGTTTTAAAATAACATTCAAATAGTTTAACACTGTTTTTAAAAGAAACATATGGTAAGTCAATCAGACAACCATATTAAAAGCTCATCAGCAAAATTCTTCCCTCCCTTCTTCCAGAGTGTCTTTGGTGAAGAGAAAGAGTGAAGAGGAAGATTAGCTTTTATTTGTTGCCAAATTCTGAAAAGAACATTTAATTCAGGTTGAGTTTAAGTTACTTCTAACAATAAAAAGTGTTTTATATGCCAACTGTAAGTTTGAAATTTTTTTTTTAATTTTCTTTAAAGATTTTATTTATTTATTTGATAGAGAGACACAGTGAGGAGGCAACACAAGCTGGGGGTGGTGGGGTGGGAGAGGGAGAGGCAGGCTTCCAGCTGAGCAGGGAGCCTGATGCGGGGCTTGATCCCAGGACCCTGGGATCATGACCCCGAAGGCAGATGCTTAACGACTGAGCCACCCAGGTGCCCCAAGTTTGAAACTTTAAAATGTATTATATAAACTGGCCAAAGTGAGACATCGTTTCAAATATAAGGATAAAAGTATTCCATGCCTTCTCACCAGAGGAAGTAAATAGTAAAAATATTACTAATTTAATTACTTTTTGTTCAGAAAATACAGAGATGGTTTTTGAAATAAGCTAATTGTTAGCATTACCAAAGTTCTATACCAATTTATCATATTTAGATAACCTAATTAAAAATACTTTTTATATATCATTATGTATAGTGGACATTCATTCTGTAGGTAGCCCAAAATTCATTTGATTCTACTTAAGCAATTTCTAGTGTTACAGGACATCAACATTTATTCTAAAATTATTTTCATGGCACCATATTACCATGATGGCAACTGAAAAGAAACCATTGTTCAACTGTTACTGGATACAACTGCCTTCACTGAGTTTTTGGTCCATTTCTACAACTCCACTAAATTTAATTTTCATTCCTTTGATGAATCTTACAGATTCTGCATCTCTAAAAGCTATTTTTTTAAGCTTAATGAATTTGTTTAAATGGCAGTTTTCCTTATAAAGATGATTTTAAACAATTTAGCTACTTGTTCTCTTAATGAAAGAGGAAAAAAATGGGCAAATTTTAAGATCAATGGAGAGTATTAACAAGGAAAGCATCTCTCATTCAAAAAATTTCCTATTGGTCAATTATTACTGATATCCCTTTATTAGTCGTTACTGTTATTTATTTATGAAAGTATATGAGGCAGTTCTAAAAGCATGTGTGGCAGTATTCAATCTATATGAGGACATTAGGATGATAAGAAAGTAAAGGTGAGGAAAGTAATATAAAATGAAGAGGGGTGCATGGGTGGCTCAGTAACTTAAGCATCCTACTCTTGGTTTCAGCTCAGGTCATGATCTCATGAGTCCTGAGATAGAACCCCACCTCGGGCTCCTCGCTCAGTGGGGTGTCTTCTTGAAGATTCTCCCCCTCTATCCCTTCCCCTACTCATTCTCTCTCTCTCTCTCAAATAAATACATCTAAATAAATAAATAAGTAAAATGAGAAAAGAATAAAGCAAAAACGTAAGCCCCAGATTTTGAGCAAAATGACAAGCACAATTAGTTACAAGATGTAGAGTCCCCCCAAAATAAGCAATTTCTTTAAAATTTGCAATCCATTTGGACACTGAGGCCTGAGAGAAATTTCTACTCCATATCCTCCTGAAGAGCATTGTATGCTATCATTGTAAATGCCCTTCATACTGTCCCACATTAAATACAACCAAGTCTCCACAGGGCTCTGTACTACAACATTCATAGTGTCTATTGAAGATTAAGTAAAAGTAATTATATAAGGCTAATGTAAGGTAGTATAGGGCAGGATCAGTCTGATTGGATGGAGCCAAGGAGAACTTCCTGCAGGAATGGTAGTTCATATCCTCTATAAATATTAATACAGCCACTGAGTACTTTTCTGGGTAAAAGAAATAACTCATGGTCAGGGCCAGTGTTTATCTTAGACCTAAGAGAAATGAAAAATCAATAACCCCAAAACTATATTATGAAAACAGAAACACCAAATACCTACCTTAGTCAAAAACACAGACTGAATTTAAATCAATCAGAGAATACCAAATTTTGAACTTGTTCTGATGAAATCTTTAAGGCAAATAGCAAAATGTTTCCCTGCATTCCAAGCCACCAAATATGTATGATTTTTATATATCTATAGCTATATAAAGATTAGATAGATAGCTGGCTAGCCCATACCATAGATATAATATGTTGGAGAATGCCTATCTACAATTATTCTTTGAAGTAGTTAGACTTAAGCCATTCTTTCTTACAGTAATTAGGTAAGTCAACAGTCTATAACGGTTACTTCTAGTTTACATTATTCACCCATAGAACAATGCTTTCTTTCTCTTTTAGCAAAGTGGGAGCACCAGTGTTCAGTTCAACTAAAACAAATATCAAGTTAAAAGGACAATTTGGAAAATGGTAGGAAACAGAGGGAGGATAATATAATTTTTTATTAACCTTCTGGAAGTTATTTTCTGATATGAGAAGATATCACTATAATTATATGTCATTAATAACTATAATCTTAGTTAAGTTACTTACCTGCTCTTTATCTCAATATTCTCATCTATTCAATGAAAATAACAATAGCACTTCCTAGTTTTGTTGTCAGAAATGAGATAATACCTGTGATAGGCCTAGAATAATACGCAGCACATAATCGCTCAATCAAGCTTAGCTAATATTCATCAGAAAGCAAAAAGTTCATATTTTGGTCTTAAGCCTTATATCCAATTCCTTCTAATACCATTAAAGTAAAATAAAAGCTACGTAAAAACCTGCAACAATTTTATATTATACCAGCAAATTTATCCATTATCCGCTACGTAACATAGAGCATCATGATGGAATTGTTGGGCCTCCTAACAGAATCCAGCAGATCCTGGATATTCTAAACCATCAGAAATCACGTAAGTCAGCAGTCAGGAGTACTGTTACTGCATAAGATTTTCAAAACCAGAAATTCTTTCATGACCCTTTCTAATCACTAGGGAGGTAATGAATATACTACCACCAGTAGAAATCAACAAAGCTCTATTGAGATTCTAACTCTGGGATTCAGGGGATGATTGGGCTCATTGCTAAATAAATCACTGGATTCATAAATGCAAGTTTTGCAGCAGTATAATTCAAATTTGGGTTTCAGGAAAAAATTTACATTATTACATATTGTTATTAGTTTTCTATGGCTGCATGACAAATTACCATACATTTATCAGCTTAAAACTATACTCATTTTTTAACTGACAGTTTCTGTGGGTCCAGGGATGACCTGACTGGGTTCTCTGCTCAGGGTCTCACAAGGCCAAAATCAAGGTTAATGGCCAGGGCTGTGATCTCATGTGGGGCTCTGAGTTCCTGGTATCTACAGTGCTGTGGTTTCTATATGCTCACTGGCTGTCAGCTTCTCTCAAAATTTAGAGACTTCCTGCATTCCTTGCTACGTGGACCCATCCATTTTTAAAGCCAGCAACAGAGAGTTTCCCTTGCCTTGAATTTCTCTCATGCTTCAAAATTTGTCCCCGACCTCAAGACACTGTTTTAAAGTGAGCACAAGTGTAAGTCAAGCCAACCAAGATAACTTCCCTTTTTAAAATTCAGTTGTGCCATATAAAATAACCTAATTATAGGAGTGATATCCCAATATATCCGTGATATTAAGAATTATAGAGGGCATGGACAGACCAGTGGATGGGTCATTTAGGGGACATCTTAGAATTCTGCTTACCTCATAGTCAGAGACCTTAAGGATTAATCATTCAAAGTCTAGAGGGTCTATTATATCGGCTAGGATGCCAAGTCTTACAGTTTAGAAGAAAGAAACTGGCATATATTTCAGAAGCATTGTTCAGTTATTCTATAAACTTGCAATTTTAAAATATAAGGTTGCCTTTTCTATAGATGATAAATAAATTCTAAGCTAAGATAGACAGAACCATACTCTTGGCATTGAGGACAAAATCTAAAGAACCTGATCCCACCATTCTCCATGTGCTTTGTTTACCATGAATTTTTTCATCAACTGTCCCCTAGATGGATATGTTACCAGCGTTCATACAAAAAGTATCACAGAGGATCAAGAACATATAGAACAATTGCTCTTAATTTATAAAGATGAGACAAATAAGGTTATCAGGAGTTGCCAGAATCTGAATTTCCAAGACTAAATTCAAGAAACTCATATCATGAGTAACTATATTCTAGAATCCACTCACATGACTAGATCTATTGGCTTTATTTCACATCCTTCTATAAGGAATTGTATATTCTTTGTCTGTAAACAAAGAATAATATTAACATTAATGTTTTGTTATGATCTAAGCTGAAGTTCTGAATTTTGTTCCTCATGTCATTTTATGTACTTTGTCACATTGTTTTTGTATTTTTTTTGTTTCATAGGTGGTGGGTGAGTGGGTTGGCTGATTGATTTTTGCTACTGGACCAACTTGGTAAAGTTTAAAAAATATGCATAGTTTGTTTTCAAATGTATTATGTTTTCATTATAGCACAGGTATATGTATATGTATATATGTATATCATGTATCTATAAACTGGTTTTCTGATGATGACTTCATCACAAAAGATTATTAAATCAAGGAGGACTTACCTATTTCAATCAGCAACAAGAGATTATTTAGTAGCTCTCTGGATCCCGCAGTTGTTAAGGATGCTAAGTTTGGCTAAGCCAGTGTGAAAATTAGGGATGCTTGAACGAGGTAAGAGGATACAATGCCACATATTTGGTACCTTGTAAGAAGTTGCTCTTTCAGAATAAGCAAATACTGAGGAAGGGTTGTATACTAAATCATCTTTCTATAGATTCAATTTATTAGCTTAATTTTCTTGATGTCAGAAAGAACTTCAGAATCTCATGAGAATGTGCAGTAAAAAGGGGTTCTGACAGCAAGGAATGGCTTTAAAGAAGTCTGCAGATAAAGCTCCTCTCCTTCACAATATTATCTAGGGCAGCCTTGAGCCCTCCCTAAAGTCCACTCCCCAGGCCTACTAAAAACAGAGGACTTACTTTTGGTACCCACCAAACCTGTGAGTTTGATCCTTGATCCTATAAAATATTTTTTGGAGGCATGACAAGTAAATTTAAACTACAATATTTAGTTTGGTAGATAACTGCACAGACATATGCAGTCTTTTTTTTTCTTAAAATATTTATGCAAGATGGGAAAAGGAGCAGGGCAGATGAGTTAATCACTGAAAAATTTTCTCCTTATACTCTTCACTGATGCATTAGATTGGAGATGCAGAGATCACATACAACAAGACTGGTGTTAATGACCATAAACTCCACAGAAAATACCCTTAACATAATAGAAGACAAACAGCAAAATGAATCAAACAGTGAGTAAGGCCTTGGAAAATAGAGTTACAACTTTGCAGAAGAGCAGTGGTCTTCTGATAACCCTAAAACTTTACTAAAAAGAAGGAAAGAGAAAGAGGGAGAAAGAAAAGGAGTGGGGCCTGGGGTGAGGGGAGACTGAAGCCAAAAGAGAGGGAGATGGAAAGGAAAATGGAGTTGGGGAGAAGATGTGAAAAGTATTGTGCAAATTTGATTCTTGAATTTCATCAGGCAACATAAACAATGATGAGAAGGTTTATCCTCTTAATAAAGATATAGCTAAGTTCCATTTAAATATATGCTTTTGTCTGAATATTTTATTTCCCTAGTTATCAAAAGTAATTATTCTAAGAAGATTTGCACTTGAATGACTGCCCAAAATATGTTATGATCCCGTATAGGTGATGTAATTTCTCTTTTGGTTGATTTCTTCTTAATTAGTTTTTGTCAATGTTGTACTTTAATTACACGCCAACATTTCAAGGTCTGTTTGTTTTCTGATTCAGAAAAATTAGTCTGTATCCTCTAGTTATGTAAAAAGTCTAACATTTAATTAGAAACATGTCATATCAGATTTATGTAATGGGCTGTAACCTTGCCAATGTCTACATTACTGCTGAGAGATAATCAGTCATTTCAGAAAGCACATCCACTCTTGGAATACAGTAGAGTTCCAAATCATTGTCTGTTCTTTGCATTCTTTTTATTTTCTTCCAGCTTATGTTAATCTCACATCTTTTTTCTTTGCCCCAAACTTCCCCAACTTCCTCATCATTGCATGTGTATTATTTCCACTCTTCCTTACTGACTGCTTTTTCCTTTAATTTTCTCTTGTCTTAACTTGATAGAAACTATTTTCGTTGTTGTGGCTTTAATTTTGTGAGAAGATATAAAGGAAATGAAGTGAACTGTGAGAAAGCAAAAGCGTGTCCTAATGTTAACCTCCAACAGATTGAATACATTCTGACGGAAGGGTCATATGAAATTACTAAGATACAACATCTCTATTTATACATAAACAAAAATCTACTTGAAAGGAACGCATCTCAGTAATTCCCCATACTCATGCTCTTAAAAGTCTCAAGAGTGAGGAATCAGTTACCTCAGCTTGACCAATAGGTATGTTTTCATAGTTGTATACATTATCCAGGTCCTCCAAAGTGGCATCGTATGTTTCTGAGTCGTAGTTGATGGGTTCCAGAGTTGGAGCAGTCCCAGCAGCATTGAAGATGACAAGTCCCAGAACGAGTCTTGCCAACATTTTCATTTTTCAAGCTTTCCTAATCAAAAAAGGCCAAAATGTATAAATATTTAATTGATGATAACTTATGAATATTTTTCACTAAATAGGAATGATAAATAAATGTCAATGCTGTGGAACTCAAGCCGGTAGCTTTCTTTACACGAATCATTTATAAACACAACACAGGAAATTGTATGGATTCGGAAGACTCGTAATACCGATGCTCAAATTAATCACAAACCCATCCATGTTTTTACGTAGATAGTGTAATTGCGGTGAAATTAAGTTTACTTCATAGAGAAACACAGAGAAAATAGGATGTGGAAATATTGTCATGCACTTATTCACAAAAGCTTGTGCATTAGAGTTTTACCTTTTACTAAGCATTAAGTTTCTTTCTTCAACTGGGAGTAGGAAGGAGGAGGAGGAGAACTATTTTACTGTGACTCCATTTTTCAGATGAGGAAACCAAAACAGTTGGCTAGTGACCTAACTAAGACTCATAACTGTTTCTTGCACTTTCAAGCCTATGGCTTTTTCCAGTCAAAATAATGAAGTTTTTTTTTTTTTCCCCTTTTACTTCCTTCTTGCCTCTGGGTATCATTAATGCATACATAATTTAATATACATACACATTAATATTTCATGCGATACTTTTCAAAACTTATTCTTAACTGAATAGAACAGAAAAGAAAATTATTTCTCCTTTAGTCCTTAGTGTTTTCTTTCAATTCTTAATAGCCATCTAAGCTTTAAACTCAGAATCAAGAATCCATGTCTAAAAGATACTATTTGGCAAGATTTCCTTCGAGGAGGATTTCCACACACATAAGATTAAAAACTCTTTTGTTTTGTAATTCTTTGTTAAGCACAATTCTTATTTTCCATGATAATATCCTGCTTTTTGGGAGGATTCAATCAAAATCTTATAATTTTAATTATATTTATAATATATGTATAATATATTATATATGTATAAATATGTATATATGTATAATATATGTATAACATTTATAATTTTAATTATTTTAGTTCTGTATGTGCTCCTTTGAATACATTTTAGTTTAAGAAAAAAAAACTCTCATGTTTAATTTTAAACATTTAAGTTGGGCCTATCAAAAATGTTACCTGGTGGTCCTTTATTGAGGAAGCAAAGCATTTGTAAAACTTTTTATCAAGCATGTCTAATTTTAAAGGTTTTGTATTTTGGTTACACTTCTTAGGTTACTTCAAGAACAGAACCTCTGGTGTTTGTACCTATGCACACACGTAAAAGGGAATTCATGATAAATATTACTTTTAAACTTGAATGCACTGGCAGACAAAATGACCTTCAGTTACTTGAAAGAAAGTCTTTATTAAGCAGGTTTAGGCAGAGGGATATGAAATCCCTCTGAGAAAAAGAAGCAGTACAAGGAGTTCCTTTTTATTCCCTCCTATGCTTTCTTTGAATCATTTTTTTTATTCACACTGGATAAGCCAAGGCTCTATTTTACCTGCCTTTGCAGGGCTCTTTGCAGGATTGGGGATTTGGAACCGCTGTACACAGTCACCAACAAAGTCCTACTTAATCAACCGGTGTGATTTACAAATCTTCCAGGAATCATTCTTCCCTTTTCAAGTGGGAGGCAGTCACAGGGGCCACCGCTAACCTCGAAAAAATATTTTCCTTCTACATTTCTGGCAACTTTCATTGTTCAAAGTAATTATGCACTTGCTGATTATTTTTCTCACTTTATACTCTGTATTTGATTTTAAGTGTCTACATTCTCAGAGTTTACTTGCATTGTGCATATCCCTCTAGAGCTATCAGCAGTAAGAAAGTCTGTGCAAAGCCTGGAATTATGAAGAACACCTCTCTATGTTTAGCTTTAAAAGGATGTTTCTTCCTTCAAGTGACTATACTAGTATTTAATGTAGTGTCTTTGTTGAGACTTTGAATTTGTTGTGCACTTCACACCATGTCATGATATTTTGAGAATTATGCTTATATAAAGCTTTAAAATACAGACGTTAAAAAGACATTCCATATGCCTAATTCCCATAGGATCATCAGTATGTTTTTAAACACCTGAAATCTCTCCTTTTTCTTCTGTTGTGTAATATTTCAATCAATACTAATCAATAGTGCCTAGCTATCCTGGCAAGGAACATGGTCTATGTCAGGGCACTTGCTTTAAGAATATATTGGAAACTACTATAATTTTATTGGCATCTATCCTGACTATTAAGAGCAACTATTTTACTGGATGCTATTAATTCTTGGGCTAATTCAAAATTTTGGATTTTCCAAGAATAACATAAATATAAAATAGCAAACTTTAACCCAATCCATTGCATCCAAGTTCACCATGAGATATTAAAACAAATTGAATTATTTTTTAAAAGGTTATTATAGGAGGAAAAAAAGTCTCTGACCGAAGAAGAAAGCAAGTGTAAAAACTTACCTTTGGCTCCTACTTGGTGAAATGGCACGGAGTGACTGAGGACGCAGAGCCGGTAATATTTGCCCCTGACCAATGGTTGTGAATTCTGGTCTGTGGGAGGTGGAGTTTATAACACTCAATTTTCTGTTTGGAAAAGCCAACCTTGAGAAATGCCTCTCAGTCTTTAGAGACCCCAAATTACTTTATAGTCACTCAAAATAAGCAGTAGAATCCAAATGACATAGTGTATAGAGCTCTTGAAATTATGTTAAAGGAGTTCTCATTGCCAATGTGTCCTCTTAAACATTTTAAATGGAAAAAGTTGGTTTTACTATATTTCATCTACGAGTTATAGATGTCAGATGTTAAGAAAACCAGTTAAGAAATGTCTAATTTTAGTTAAGAAGATGGATATACTTCTTAGGTTACTTCACTGATAACCAAGCTCAGGTTAAGAAAAAGTTAATGTGTACAGTGATACTATAGATGAATATTTTAGAATTGTGCTAATAAGAAATAATTTTCCTTGCATGTCTTGAATTGCTCTCGTCACTTTTCATTAATGTTAACAGAAATTCAATAAAGGTTGCAAAAGTCGTACCTGTTTTAATGTTGGGTAAGTAAAAAAAAAAATCCATATTATTTCGATTGCTTGGAATGCTCTGAGAGCAATGAAACAATAAACCCTCTGCATGCCATTTAAAAAAAAAAAAGTCCTGAAACGGCACAAATATGATCTGAGTGTTTTGAAAAAAAAAAAAAGAAAGGCTGCTTTTTTCTCCCTTTTATCTCTGCGAGCCAAACAAATCAAATTACATAAAAACATTTTCCCCCAGAATACAAGATTTGTTGTAGGCTCCTGGTACCTGGCATGGTTTGTGAGACTCAGCTTTATTTCAGATTTGGAGAGAAAATACGTTTATATTAAACTTCTATTCTTCGCCTCCATTCACACTGCAAAAGTTCTAGAGGAAGACGAAACTTGTGTCATGCATTCTGGCTTCTGGCATGCTTTCCATAAATCCAGGAGTCTGGTTCTAACCTGTGCATCAGGAATCCTTTTTCCTTGACCGGAAGCGAATAGCCGTATTGAAGTTTGAAACTGTATTAGGGCACAATGATGGAGGAGAGAGTCTGTCTTGAGGACTCCCACACCTCCTTCCCTGCCGTCCTCCCTCTCCACCCCGACCTTCTTTGCTTATGGATTCAGGGCGCTGTCAGTCATTATCCTCATCACCCACACCTGCTTCCACATGTCTACATGATTTGTGCTCAGTGTGCATTATTTTTCTTGGGACCAGTTTAATTTGTAATGGAAGCAGTGATTCTGGGTGAAGTACAGAAGCTACCAAGACCTCTCCAACAGCAGAGAGACCATCCTTGGTGTAGTGACGCCTTCCCTGCCTCCTTGCGGTATCATATGATATGGAGGCTACTTTCAGAAGCACTTCTGGAAAGAGGACTGAATCCGAGTTCCCATCCCACACTGGCTCTGTCACAGCAATGCCCCCCCCCACTGTGTGTTCGAGGAGTTTATATGTGGTTAACTCTCTCAACACTTTCTCCATCAGAGGAGTTCTCCATTCACAGATGGGTGACACTTAAACATTAAGCTATCCAGTGTCACATGGGACCCAAATAAAGAGAAAACCACACTGGGTCAAGTTCCCAGATTACTGAGCTCATCTGAGGGATGCAGGTGAAGGTAAAAAGGCGGTGGTGTCTCTCAGTTTCTTAGATCCTAAGGCTGTTTACCTGTCACTAGGTGTTGGGCTCTTTTAGGTGCTTTAGGATAAAAATAGATGAATAGGATATCCATGAAAATACCTAATATTTCATCTGCCTCCATTATTTAATCTAATACTCTGCACACATCTGACATCTAAGTAGTCCCTTCTTTTCTGAAAGGCTCTGGCTGAACCTGTAAGATTCTATTTCCAGAAATAACATTTTCACACTATCCTTTAGTGACCGATTGGTTTAAGTGACATTGTTCTTAGGCTTCAGAACATTGTCTACTAATGCAATTGTTTCACAACAATTTAATAACTAAATTTCTTATCCTAATATAGGATTGGAGGCAGAAATGATCACTCCTGAAGCTTTTCTTTTTTTCCAAATAGATAAGCCTTTCACTTTTCCTTATAAAATATAGATAATTTTTAAGTCCTTTCTCTTGGTCTTCTTTGGACTCTCTCCAATATTTCAAAATCTATGTTGAACTGTGGGAGCTCAAATTTGTAACAATCTCATGAGGACCTAATTTCTATTAATAGTGAGAAGGATTAATTACCAGGTCCAGCCTTTCTTATCCTTGGTAAATATCTTTTAGCTTCATGATAATTTTCTTAATAGAGCCTGAGCTTGGTTATCAGAAACCCTCAGGGGATCAGTTATTAAGACGAGGTGCATTATATAGTAACTGAGGCTTTCTAGCTTTATCTCTTTAAGCCCCAAAACAGTTTACAAATCCTTTTGACTACAATTCTTTTTTTTTAAAGATTTTATTTATTATTTATTTGAGAGAGAGAGAATGAAAGACAGAGAGCATGAGAGGGAGGAGGGTCAGAGGGAGAAGCAGACTCCCCGCCGAGCAGGGAGCCTGACGCGGGACTCGATCCCGGGACTCCAGGATCATGACCTGAGCCGAAGGCAGTCGCTTAACCAACTGAGCCACCCAGGCGCCCCCTTTTGACTACAATTCTTAACAAAATTAATTAAACGTCATCCTGCTTGCATAAATGGAATTAATTTTAAATAGAATGGTCTTCTTTCAATGATGCTCTTTGTTCTGTAGAGTGGTGAACAGAGAGGAGCCCTCTGAGGACCGCACACAGCTGTCCTTGTCCTCAGCCCCAAAAGGCCACATCAGTAAGAGCGACAAGAGGGTGTAGATATCCCACCCCACTGATTATAAGGCATAAAACCATTCCCTGAAATGATTAGCTACCTTCCTATGAAGAATCCCCATGTTGCCTTAGAGACTTTGTACTCATCAGTAGGAGTCCTGGAGTTTTGGACCATAAACCCTCATCTGATCTGATCACCTCCTCCAGAATCTTTCAAGGCTAACCTGCCATCTGCAAGCTCTCCTTTGCCCTCAGTTTCATTTTGGAAAATGTCCCTTTGCTTCTTTTATCTTAAAAGAATCTGGCTGGGGGCGCCTGGGTGGCTCAGATGGTTAAGCATCTGCCTTCGGCTCGGGTCATGAGTCAGGGTCCTGGGATCGAGCCCCACGTCCGGCTCCTGGCTCAGTGGGGTGCCTGCTTCTCCCTCTGCCTCTCCCTCTGCTCTCTCTCTCTCTGTATCTCTGTGTCTCGAATGAATAAATAAAATCTTAAAAAAAAGAATCTGGCTGTCTCCCGAAAAAGTTTTCTGCTGCTGTGGCGGGTTTGATTTTTTTTGTTTTATCCTTCACTCACATAACTCAAAGGTGGAGCAATTTTTCTGGTTTTACACTATTTCTTCCAAATGATTTGTCCTCTTTACTCTTTCAAAAATTTTGCCCATTCTGAAACTCATGGCATTTGGCTTCACTACCAGTCACCTCTCCCTGTCATCAACTGCTTGATCTAGCCAAACCTCTTGTCAACTTTAGCTCGTGGCTCACTCTTACCCTCTACTCAGATCCTGTCATTATTTCCAGGGATGCCAACCTCCGTGTGCATGATTCATCTATCGTGGTGGCGTGATGGCTCCTTTAGCTTCACATGTGCAGTCAAGTTACCACGTTCCTACCCAGCTACTCACCATCACTGTCATGCCTTCTAGCTCATCATCACCAAATAGTACTTAACCCTACTAATGGGGCACTATTATCATTTCTCTTTTTGCTTTCTTGCCATAGCCTCCACCACTTTTCCACAGTTCATTACATCTCTTATCTTTACATCTCTCCTTTCCTTTAGATTTGAAGCACCATTATCATATTTATACCTTCTCAAGCACTTTCTGCTTTCTTCTTTTTTTCTTTCTTTTTCTATCATACTTACCTGGAAAAACCTCAACTTTAGTTGAATACTGCTCCCAACTTTCTTCTCTCCTGCATCTGAGGAGCTGTATATTACTAGTGAAAATCACACACAACAATGATTGGTGTCACTTTAAATTCTTTAAATTGATCTTCAACCCTGGCCAACAGATCTACTATTCTAACATGTCTATTTTATAACATTTCTTCTCTCAAACTTCCCGTATTCCTTTTCTATTCACAGAAAGTCATTAGAGTGATGGTAGAAGTCATCAGAAAAATACTCTATAACTTTTGCCATCCAATCTACCTGCACGTTTATGCATCCTCTGTGTTTTCTCCTTCTGTGACAGAGCAAGACGTTAAAAGTAAATTCCCCAAATGTTGCCCAGGATCTTATTCTCTTTCCTCTTTTTAAGATCTGTGCTTCTCTAATTATCTCCTCCCTCCCAGCATCTCCCTTTCTGCTAGGTCAGTTCTACATACAGACACGTATACTCTGGGCAAAACTCAGGCGAGGATTCCCTCTAACACGAGTGAACTGAATGAAGGTAAAAAATGGTGGCTATAGAAGGGAGGGGGGTGGGGGGACAGGGTGACCAGGAGATGGGTATTAAGGAGGACACGTTTTGTGATGAGCATTGGGTGTTATATACAACTAATACATCGTTGAACACTACATCAAAAACTGGTGATGTACTGTATGCTGGCTAACTGAACATAATAAAAAAGTAAATAAATGCAAAAAAAATATGGTGGCTACAGCAGTGTCTTTGAGAATACATGTGTAAGTCTAAAGACATTCAGAGTCAAATTATTTTAAAACACTGCGGATTCCCAAAACTGTGTCTGCAGACTTGATTCACTCTACATCTGAAATTATGCCTCAACTTTATAAAATACATTTTCATCTTACTACTGTCCTATTTTTATGACCCTTTTTATAGAAAAAAAACCTCCCAAACAAATGGTGTTCATTGCCTGTTTCCCCTTGCTCTGTTCCTATTCACTCTCCATTCCCCTGCAGTTTGGGCTCCGTATAGGTAATTTTCTGGCTTTGTCTTAACTGCTGTCCTAGCAGCCAACTTTGGTTTCACTGTGGTTTTCCTCTTACCCCACTGGCTATGCCTTGTCTGTTCCTTTGTCAGCCACCTCTTTCTCTACCTGGCCTTTAAATTTTGGAGTGCCTCTGGTTTTAGTCCAATGATTCATCTTTTCTCTATTTATCCTTTTCCCTTGAGTGCCCTCCACTATTACCATGCTACAATTACAACAAGACAAGAATAATGTCAATACTAACTAACATTTTGAATGCTCACAATGCACCTGGCATTGTTTATTATCCTCACTTATTGAGGTCTGGGGAGGTTAAGTGACTTCAACCAGTAAGAGGCAGAGCCAAAATCAAAGCTGAAGCAGTCTGGCAGCCAAGTCCAAGTTCTTAGCCACAAGACTGAACCACCACCTTCTGTTTATATCCTCCAGCTTTATATCTCCTGTCCTCACTGTTCACTCTGAGCTGCAGATTCTTATATGCTATGGATTACCTTGGACTTGACATCTTCATTTGGATCCGTTATTAGGCCATCACATTGTGCTCTGGACCCACTTTGTTCTTTTGCTTTTGGTGTTTAATTAAATGATATCACGTCCCTCTCAGTTGGCTCTAGTCCAGAGCCTTAAAATTATTGTAGATTTCTTCCATTTCCCTACTTTCCCTCCATCTAATCTATCAGAAGTTGGTTCTACTTCCTGTGTATCTCATTCCACCATCCTCTCTCATCTGGAAGATCAAAAAAGCCCGTTACCAGGTCTCCTTGCTTCCCCTTTTGTGCTTCTACCATTTGGTCTCCAAACCCCGGCCAGGGGTCATCTAAAATGTAAATATGTAAAACTCCATATTTTTTCATTGAAACATTCAGTGGCTTCATATTTCTCTTTTAATAAAATTAAAACTCTTACACCATGTCCCCAAAAGCTCCCCATCAACTACAACCTACCTACTTCTCCAAGCTTAGATCAAGCACCACTCCCTCCATCACTTGCTACAGGCGTACTAATCGCCTTTCTGTTCTTGAATCACGCCTGATTGTGCCTTCCTCAAAGCGTTGCACTTAGTGTTGTCACCCTTTATGTTAGAATGGTTGGCTAGCTTTTTAAACTGTTCATATTTTTGCATAAATACCACCTCAAAGGAGCTTTCCTGCTTAGCCCCCTCCCCATCAGAATGGACCGTCTTCCTTTCCATCACATTCTAATGCCTATGCTACAATTGTGGGTTTTTTTCATAGCTCTTGCCACAACCCGTTATTATATTTTTCTGTTTTAGATAGATAGATAGATAGATAGATAGATAGATAGATAGATAATAGATAGATAGATCTCCCCCAGGTGAATATAAGCGCCATGATGCATAAAATTTACTGGTCATATTCACAATTGTATCCTTAGTGTCTAAAACAGTCATTGGCTCACAATTCATGCTCAGTGTTGTTTGAATGAATCAATTAATGATTGACTGCATAAATCAAATGCATAGCAATTCAAAGTAATAAATAATTACTTAATAAACTATTATGAGGGTGCCTGGGTGGCTCAGTCTGTTAAGGGTCTGCCTTCGGCTTAGGTCATGATCCCAGAGTTCCAGGCTAGAGCTCCACATTGGGCTCCCTGCTGAGCAGGGAGTCTGCTTCTCCCTCTGCCCCTCATTCCACTCATGCCTGTGCTCTCTCTCTCTCTCAGATAAATAAATAAAATCTTTTAAAAAATAAATAAAAAAATAAACTACTATGATTTGCTTGGGCTATTCTAAAATATATAGGATTAGTTGCGTTTATGATAAATGGTTTTGGCTATTCTATTTTTTTTTTTTTTTTGAGTTGCATCTTTCTGTTTGGCTAACTAGCCAAGCTGTCTCTTAACACTTTCTAAGCCACTGCCCATGGGCTTCGTGGAGCAAGTTTTGCATTTACTTTCTGCTAAGACTTTCTTGTGTCACATACAAAGATATATGGTACAGAATTTTGATGAGAATTTGAGAGTTTCATACCAGTTAGGACTCCTTCCAAATAGAAGTATAGAAAACCCCAAATCAAACTGACTTAGGAAACAGGGGATTTATTGACCCAAGTAACTGAAAAGTACAAGTTTCTCTCTTTTCGGAGAAGTTCTGTTTGTTGCCATCCTTCTCAGTGTGTCCAAACAAAGGAGGTGACTATGTCTGGTCCATATCTTACATCTTTCTGGGTTAAAATCCAGGGGGAAAGAGGGGAGTTCTTTGTTGTAGTAACCTAAGAAAATGTTACCTTTTGTGCTATTGATTCTGATCAAATTGCCTGCACATAATTAGTTATAATTATTAATTAATGACTTTTTAAAAATGATTTTATTAATTCATTTGAGAGAGAGACAGAGAGACAGAGAGAGCACAAGCACAGGGAGAGGGAGAAGCAGACTCTCTGCTGAGCTGGGAGCCCGATGCGGGGCTGGATCCCAGGACCTGGGGATCATGACCTGAGCCAAAGGGAGACGCCCAACCAACTGAGCGACCCAAGAGCCCCAATTAATTAATCACTTTAAAAAATGGAGTTGAGGGAATTTAGTGTCTGTTCAGCTGAGTCCTCACCTCATTCGAGGCTCTGCTCAAATGTCACCTCTTCAGTCCTGGCTTTTCTGACCACTCCATCTAAAAGAGAACCAACTTCTTTATAACCCTTATATCTATTTGACAGTCCGGCAGAGATTGTTACCTTCTTTATTTTCTTCGCCAGAATGTGATCTTCACAAAAACATGATACATCTGTTTTGTTTATGGCTGCATTTCTAGTCCATAAGCACATAGAAAGCAGTCACTAAATATTTGTTGAATAAATTAAAGAACTAACTTAGATCTCAGGCCGAATGCTTTACCCCTGAGCCTGCAGTGAACTGGGTAAGGAGTGGTTTCCAGCAAGGACTAGTAAAAGAAGAGCAAATGAATCATGAGTGGTGAAAGTCTTTGAACTTTAGTGCGGGACTTCCTGAAACCTATTTTGTATGAGCTGAGGGGTTTTCCTAAATTTATTATTTTTATCTGTTTTCTCAAAGAATTGACATAACGTGTCAACAAGTCATTGACAAACAAGATGTTATAGTAGTACCATTAAATCTCTGATTCATGTATAGCTTATGGAATACTATGTTTTTGTATAATTTTCACATTACTCATGCTTAATCAATAATAATTATAATAATATTTATAGACACTGTTAATGCTTTTTAATCATAATTTGGACTCTGAATTATTACATTGTATTTGCCTTTTTTATGTTGCATCTTTTTAAAAAGCTTATCATTTTGGCATTAATTATACATTTTTGTCATTATAAAAATTCAAGTACTAAATACATGTTGAGAAAAAGGGAAAATAACTATCCAAATGCTCACCACCCAAAATGTTATCTCTGTGTATCTACAGATAACAATGCTTTTAGCTATATCTGTTTCCAGATTTTTTTTTCCCCAAAAACATTTCATATGTGCCAAATTCCCTGAGACCTTGCATGTTTGAAAAATGTCTGTGAACTTTTTACTCTGAGGACAAATTGTTTGGTAGGATATTCTTAGGTCACATTTTTCTTAGGACACTGAGACATTGCTTCATTGTATTCTGGCTCTAAAAGTTTGCAGTGGAGAAGTCTGAAGCCACACCAATTATTTTCCACTGTTTAGGTCATTTTCTTTTTTCCTCTGGAGACTTATAAGATGTTTTCTACACCTTGAGCCTTGGTAACATCATCAAATGATGGCTTGACAATTATGCTTCTGTATCAGTCTTTCCAAGAGAAGAATGCGTTTTCACTTGCAGATTAGTTACTATTCTTAATTTCAGCACAAATCTCTACTAGCTTGCCTAATTTTGATTTCCATTTAATTCATTGTAATCATTTTTTCTAAAATAACAATTACATCATATTGAAACTCATTTTGTTTTTTTTTCTATCACCATTTCTTTTCACTCTAGTCAATGTTATTATTTTTCTCTTTCCTGTATATGTCCTTAAACTGGCCACTCTTCTATTGTTTTTAGTAAATATTTTGAAGTATGCCCAAAGGAATATTAACAAAGGCCTGTTCTCCATGGGAGGCTACTCTACCAGAGGCCCCTCTGGCTTAACAGAAGGACAATCAGTCAACTCTAGCTCCTGCTAGCCTCTTTGTCCCACATAAAGAGAAAGAGAAAAAAAGCACTAAGGTATAATTCCCAGGGACTAAAGTCTACTAAAAATCTCTGAGATTTAACTATAGAAATACAAAATGCATACCCCCCCAATACCTTATCGGCATATTAACAGGGCTTCGACATAAAAACAACAGGTTAGAACTGAGAAACTTCAAAACACAGACTGTACTTAAGAAAGAATTCTTAGGGGAAACCCAAAGGCAACAGGGGCTGGGGAAAACATCCAATGAGGAAACTAGAGAAAACTAAAGCTTCTGGCACCTACAGCCATGGAAAACACTGAACACAACCCAACTCTTGGCCAGATTAACAGAAAACCTCACAATAAAAGCCTAATTACTAATCAGTGCCTATTACCCCATACATCATGCCCAACTTTCAACCAAAAATTACAAGGTATGCTAAAAGACAAGAAAAACACAGTCCGAAGAGACAAAGCAAGTATCAGAACATGACTCAGATATGACATAGAATTTGAAATGATCAGATGGAGAATCTCAAATAAATATAGTTAATATGTTAAGGACTCTATTGGAAGAAGTAGACAATGTGCATGGACAATGGATAATGTAGTGTAGGGACAAGAAAAATGAAAGATAACAATGCTGAAAAGGATGGGAGGAAGGAGCTGGGAGCACTATGTTTATAGCAGTTTCATTCATACTCTCCAAAAACTGGAGGCATTCAAAATATCCTTCAAAGGTGAGTGGATGAACTGTGGTACACCCATGCAATGGAATATTATTGAAATATTTTTTTTTTTTAAATGAGTTATCAAGTCATAACAAGACTTGGATTAAAATTGAATACGCTAAATGAAAGAAGCCAATCTTTAAAGTCGACATATTGTATGACTCCAACCATATGACATTCTGGGAAAGGCAAAACTACAAAAACAGTAAAAAGATCAGTGGTTGCCAGGTGTTTAGAGGGCATGTATAGGGGTGAGTAGGTGAAGCACAGGGGTTTTTTGGGGCGGGGAAACTATTCTGTATACTATAGTGATTGATACATGACATTATGCATTTGTCAAAACCCATAGAACTGTACAGCACCAAGAGTGAACGAACCTTAATGTCAATTTTGGACTTTAGTTAATAACAAGTGTATTGATATTGGTTCATTAATTATAATGAATGTCCCATACTAATGTAAGATATTATAATAAAGGAATACAAGGTTGATAATCTGGGAATCTCTGCTCCATCTGTTCAATTTTCCTCTAAGTCTAAAACTGTTCTTCAAAAATTCAGTCTTTTAAAAAAAATCCAGCCTTTTCATTTCACATACACACAAAAAAAGATTAATATATTAATTTCCTCACTAATTTCCCTTATTTCTGGAGTACCTACTACAGACATACCTCATACATATTGCAGGGTTGGTTCCAGACCACTGCAATAAAGCACGGCAAACAAATTTTTTTTGTTTCCCAACGCATGTGAAAGTTATGTTTCCGCTGTACTGTAGTCTACCAAGTGTGCAATAGCATTAGGTTTAAAAAACAATGTGCATACCTTAATCAAAAAAACACTTCACTGCTAAACACTGCTAACCATCATCTGAGCTTTCAGTGACTAGTCATTGCTGATCACAGATCACCGTAACAAATACAATAATGAACAAGTTTGAAATATTGTGAGAATTAGCAAAATGTGACACAGAGACAGTAAGTGAGAAAATATGCTGCTGGAAAAAAATGGTGCCAATAGAGTTACTCAATGCAGGGTGGCCACAGACCTTTAATTTGAGGGGAAAAAAACCAAACAGTATTTGTGAAACTCAATAAAGCAAAGGGCAGTAAAATGAGGTGTGCCTGTGGATCCCAGGCACTGTACTTGGGGTATACACTTTTATGGAATTCTCCTGGTGTAGTGAGAACCTAAATGAAAAATATAGTATCATACTGGATTAAGGATAGACCACGTTTTAAAATGAGGTAAATATTACTATGGCTACAACCCCCTCTACTACTACTGCCTCTGGTTACGGATGGGTCCCTGCATTCATCTGCAGGGAAAACCCACACACTGGGCACATTATATTATTTATATATGTGTGTGTGTATAAAACAGTGTGTGTTTATATATTTTATATACACATATAAAATATATAATTATATATATATATATATTTGAGAAATTTTGTCTCCTTCAGCAAATGTTTTCTTCTAAAGAAAAACATTTGAAATCAAAAGAGGCTTTTATCAGAGCTGAGAACCGAGGCACACAGTATGTTTATGGTGTTCCTACTACAGAATATTGCCTCACTTCTAACTTTATGTCTGCATAAATATATAAATGCCAGCAGTCTTAACACTTTGCTCCCTCGTTTTCTGACTCTGATGTTTGTTGGCTCTGTTACAGTTAACATCCAGTGTTCTCTTGGCTGAATTTACTTTATGTTGTCTAACTTGGTTAAATCACTCGTCCCGAGCTGAATAAGTTAATTCATGTGCTTGTTTACAAGATGATGCGTTTTTCGCCTTGGACTTTACAGCTGGTGTAGGTGAATTGGCTTTTTGCTCCAACCTTGATTCTCATCCCAAAACATCATCCAACTTTGACTCTTTCTATGCCTCAAACATTCATTTGACTCTGATGTTTGCAGCTTGAGATAGCACTCAATGCAGCTTTTATAAGTTGCCACTGTTTTTCTCTCATCGGTTCCCCTCATCGGTTTCTTATTGTTGTTTAATTTTAGACTTCAGTTTTTTTCATATATCTTTGCCGAAGCCATTAATAAAATGATAGATGATAAAAGGAAAAATATACACCTAAGAAAGAGTTAAAATGGAATTTTAATAAGTTTATTAATAATTGGTGAAATGTTTATAAAAGCAACTATGTGGTATATTGGGTAATACGGATCCCAAACATAAAGATTTAATTCTATTTAGCCTTTTTTAAATTATTTTTTAAAGTTTTTATTTAAATTCCAGGTAGTTAACATACAGGGTAATATTAGTTTCAGAAGCACAATATAGTGATTCAACACTTCCATACGGCACTCTGTGCTCATCACACCTGTACTCCAAATCCCCGACACCTATTTCACCCATCCCCCCACCCCCCTCCCCTCTGGTAACCAACAGTTTGTTCTCTAGAGTTAAGAGTCTGTTTCTTGCTTTGCCTCTCTCTCTTTTTTCCCCCCCTTTGCTCATTTGTTTTGTTTCTTAAATTCTACATAAGAGTGAGATCATATGGTGTTTGTCTTTCTCTGACTGACTTTTTCACTTAGCATTATACTCTCTAGCTCCATCCGTGTCATTGCAAATGGCAAGATTTCCTTCTTTTTGATGGCTGAATAATCTTCCGTTGTATATATATACCACATCTTCTTTATCCATTCATCAGTCGATGGACACTTGAGCTGTTTCCATAATTTGGTTCTTGTAGATAATGCTTCTACAAACATGGGGGTGCACGTTTCCCTTTGAATTAGTGTTTTTGTATTTTGGGGATAAATACCCAGTAGTGAGATTGCTGATCATAGGGTAGTTCTATTTTTAGCTTTTTGAGCAACCTCCACACGGTTTTGCACAGTGACTGCACCAGTTGCATTCCCACAAACAGTGCAAGAGGGTTTCTTTTTCTCCACATCCTCCCAACACCTGCTGTTTCTTGTGTTATTGATTTTAGCCATTGAACATGTGATATCACATTGTAGTTTTGATTTGCATTTCCTAGTCTTTTTATTATTATTTAAAATACTAAATATTATTATTTAAAAATACTAAAATATTTATTATTATTTTAAAATATTATTATTTAAAATTATTTAATACTAAGTAAATGCCTCAAGAAATCAGAAATGCTTCTCTTTTGCAAGAGAAAATATAGACAACCTGTTAAATACAACTAGGGAACTTTTCAACTTAAAGGACTATAGAATTTATCTTTCTACTTAAGGAAATGGTCTGAGTTTCTTCAAAATTGTCTAAATGTGTCATTTTATACTGTTGTTATTTTTAAAAATCTTCTGATAACATCACTGATAGCTACAAGAAAGCAATGATCCTTTCTTATGCTTGGAATTAAATAAAAAATCATTAACGTAGCTGAAATATGTTTTCTGTTGTGGCTTAGTGCTTTTCCAACCTTACCTTGTCCCGCCATGGTCCTTGCTCACCAAAGATTCAGTCACATTAGTCTTTCAGTTCTTCCACTGTACCAAGTTCTTTCCATTTCAAGTCCTTCACCCCTGTTGTTTCCTTTCGTCTCATATGTACTTTCCTCGCCCTCTCAAAACACCACCACCAGTCACTTATGGCTCAGAGAGGCCTTCCTGATTCCTCCAAGCTAGAATTCTTATTGTTGTTGTTGTTTTTTTCCCAAAGCCTCTTGCTTTATTTTTCCACATTTTTTCTCATTGAATATTTTGTGTTTATTTATTATCAGATTTAATTTCCACAAAGCTAAATTCCAGAAGGGCAAAAATCACACTTTATTTTCCTATCTTTGGATGTCCACTGTCTAGCTCTTTTTCCAGAACAAAGGAGGGCTCCAGTCAATATATAAGTAAAGAAAATATAGTCTCAAAATTTATATTGTGTGGCCATTCAGTTTCATTGGGTCAAATTAGTCTAGAAATACGTTAAATCCAAGGAAAGCACAGGAAGTCCTCGTGGATGATTGTTTCGTCATATGACCAAAGTGTCTACTGGTGGAAACAGTAGTTGGTACTGGTGCTTTTTCGGTATGTCTTGTGTCAACTCTGGAGCTGTTACCACTTACTGCCCACTCGGCTGTCTGATACGCGTTCTTGCCGCTCAGTGGGTGACTGCTGTTGAGTTTTCCTAACTTTTCTCTTACTCAACATTTCCTAAGAACCTGCTCTTCCTTCCTTCAAGAAGTCTTTATTCAGTCCTGGGATGCCTGTCACTCATAGGAATTAGGGAGTGCAAATTAATAGACATGATAAACTTCAGAGCTGAAGAGGTTGACAGAAGGCAGCAGAGAGAATATGACACCCATTCTTCACTCTGTTTATGCGTGTCTATACACACACACACACACGACTAGATGGAAATACACCATGATATTAATAATGTTTTACAAGTGTTCAAATTATAGATAATACAGTATTTTCTTTCTTTTTTTTTCAGGTAGGCAAGGTTTTTAAATTTTTGTTTATTTTTTTATTGTAGTGTAGTTGACATACAATATTATATTAGTTTCAGGTATACAATATAGTGATTCTACAATTATATACATTACAAAGTGATTACCCTTATAAATCTAGCTATCACCTGTCACCATACGAAGGTCAGTATTATTAACTATATTCCCCATGCTGTACATTGCGTTCCTGTGACTTACTTATTTTATAACTTGAAGTTTGAACCTTTTTCCTTATTTTTTACACAACTTTCATTTTTCAGAATTATTATTTCTTTTTTTTTTTTAAAGATTTTATTTATTTGACAGAGAGAGACACAGCGAGAGAGGGAACACAAGCAGGGGGAGTGGGAGAGGGAGGAGCAGGCTTCCCGCTGAGCAGGGAGCCCGATGCGGGGCTCGATCCCAGGACCCTGGGATCATGACCTGAGCCGAAGGCAGACGCTTAATGACTGAGCCACCCAGGCGCCCCCAGAATTATTATTTCTTAAGTTAAAAAGTGTTATCTCTTATCAACCCCCACCATCTCTGGGTAAAATGTCTTCTGAACTGTGCTAACTGGAAACACGAAAGCTCTTTAAATCAGTTTTTATAATTATAATTTATTATAGTATTCTTATCAAAATTAAATTAAAAACTCTAACAGTTATGAATTATTTTATCAACATTATTGTTATGTTAATAGCAAATGTGATATTTTTTGTTTGATTTACTCTTTTGTTTGATTTGCTCTGTAATTATACTAGCAAGTGTTGTCAGATTTAGGAAATAAAAATATAGCAACATAGGGGCACCTGGGTGGCTCAGTTGGCTAAGCGTTTGTCGTCAGCTCAGTCATGATCTCAGGGTCCTGGGATAGAGCCCCCAGTTGGGCTCCCTGCCCTGCAGGGAGTCTGCTTCTCCCTCTCCCTCTGTCCTTCCCCACCCCCACTTTTGCTCTCTTGCTCTCTCTCTCAAACAAATAAAATCTTAAAAAAAAATATAGCAACACAGTGAAATTTCAATTTCAAATGAATGACAATTTTTTTTAAAGTACAAGTATGTCTCATGTAGGATGTATTTATATGAAAAAAATCACTCATTTTTTGCCTAAAATTTGAATTAACTGCATGTCCTGTATTTTATAGTCAACCCTAATTAGTTTAGAATTTGAGCAGTAAAAAGAAAGAATGTATCTCTTCAAACTCCAACAAGTTATTGAAAAGATTCCTCATAGAACCTCAGAATCTCTAGAATGGCAGGAAAGTTAAAGGTCATGCAGGGAAGTAAAATGTGCAGTACTTAAATACCTTTCATGGCGTATTCAGATGGGGTTTCATTGAAGGCAACCGAATCTACCTCCCTCAAGAAGAATTTGGGAGCATGTTGTGTGATGTGGAGCCTTGGGGCAGTGGGAATGGGCCAGGGGAGGCTTATTTATCCTTTGAAATCTAAGGTGATATCCTTGAAGTTCCCTGAAATCTTAAAGGCATGTGTAGTTTCATAGCAGAGGTAGGATTTCTGAAAATATGCATGGTTTACCATGCTCAGCATGAGTCAGCATGTAACATAAGAAGATGTCATGTATAGGTTCTGTTATAGCAGTCTATTTTGAGCAAGTTTTTGATCAACACCTTCCCTGAAGCGTTAGCTACGCACATGATGTAAGTAGGGATAGATGTCAGTACCCCCAATTTTAGTCAGGGTTCTCCAGAGAAACAGAACCAATAGAATATGTATATATATCCCACAGAGATTTATTTCAAGGAATCAGCTCACACAGTTGTGGGGGCTGGTAAGTCCAAAATTCCTAGGGCCAGACATCAAGCTGGAAATGCAAGCAGTAGTTAATGTTGTAATCTTGAGTCTGAAATGTATAGTGCAGGATGGCAAATAAAACTCATAGGAGATTTCTATATTACAGTCTCGAGGCTAAATTTCTTCTTCCCTTGGAAATCTCAGTTTTCCCTCTAAAGGCCTTCACCTGATTGGATGAGCCCGATTCCTATTATCAAGGGTAATCCCTTTAACTTAAAGTCAACTGACTATCGATGTTCATCACATCTACAAAATACCTTGACAGCAACATCGAGATTAGTGTTTGACCAAACAACTGGGCACCATAGGCTAATAAACTTGACACATAAAAATACCTATCACACCACTTATAACGGATATACATTTAAAGGTCTCCAAACATTCCTAACATAGCATGAAGAATCTTGGCTTTGGAGTTAGATGGCCCCTAAGTTCAACATCTACTGGCTATGTACCTTTGAAATTCATTTAACCTTTCTTTACCTCAGATTATTGTTCTGTAAAAGGAGAAAAACAATACCCTTATAGGATTGACATAAGGATTGTATATTTAAATAATCTATTGCATGTCAAAATATACAGTACAGCACAATTTCCAATGTACAGGAAGCATTCAGGAAATAGTAATTTTTATTTACATTGATAGCTATTGTAATTATTTCATAATTCACCATGAGTTTTATTAGAATTAATGGTATTCTCTGGATTACTTAGCTAGTTATCCAAGGGATGCTGACATTCTGCCTTGACCACTATTCCTCTTCCTCGTAGATTATTTTATTTTTTTTTTTTTAAAGATTTTATTTATTTATTTGAGAGAGAGAGAATGAGAGACAGAGAGCACGAGAGGGAAGAGGGCAGAGGGAGAAGCAGACCCCCAGCCGAGCAGGGAGCCCGATGTGGGACTCGATTCCGGGACTCCAGGATCATGACCTGAGCCGAAGGCAGTCGCTCAACCAACTGAGCCACCCAGGCGCCCTTCCTCGTAGACTTTCTAAGGGAGCTCCACATACAAGGTATATCAAGAAGTAAAAAAATTAAGTACAATTTTATTTTTATTTTTATTTATTTTATTTTTTAAAAGATTTTTATTTACTTATTTATTTATTTGACAGAGAGAGAGAGACAGTGAGAGAGGGAACACAAGCAGGGGGAGTGGGAGAGGGAGAAGCAGGCTTCCCACTGAGCAGGGAGCCCGATGCGGGGCTTGATCCCAGGACCCTGGGATCATGACCTGAGCCGAAGTCATACGCTTAACGACGGAGCCACCCAGGCATCCCACAATTTTATTTTTAACCAGTCTTCTTCCTGACACCTTAAGGCAGAGTTCTTTTACCCTGAAATGTGACTGACTATTTAGATAAATAATATATCCCCTGTGGGGAAAGGGAGAAGGTATGAAATAGAGCGTGTGAGAAGTGTCAGATGCGTGGCCTTAGCAGAGGTCTCTAAGAGCAGGTCTCATCAGGAGAAAGAATCTGTGCCTGAAGGGAAAGCACAAAGAAAAAAAAAAAAAAAGAACATATTCACAGTCCAACTCAGCTCTACAGACCTTTTTTAAACCTACCACTCCTTTAAAAAGAAACTAACCCCAATTAAAGCAAACATGACACCTGCCGGCTTCCTCCTGCATATCATTTTTAGGTCAACAGTGTGGAGCTGCCTCAGGAGCCCCTGTGTGTTCACATTCTCCTGGCTGGGGGCAGTGCGTAAACAACAAACAACAGGACCAGGACTCATCAGGAATCTTTGGAGAGAGAAGCCATGGGAGAAAGCTGTCTGGACAGGTAGGAGATTGAAGTCATTGCAATTTGAATGATTAAGAAAAAGTCATCTGGGGGCACCTGGGTGCCTCAGTCGTTAAGTGTCTGCCTTTGGCTCAGGTCATGGTCCCAGGGTCCTGGGATCGAGCCCCGCATGGGGCTCCCTGCTCGGCGGGAAGCCTGCTTCTCCCTCTCCCACTCCTCCTGCTTGTGTTCCTACTCTCGCTATCTCTCTGTCAAATAAATAAATAAAATTTTTAATAAAAAAAAAAAAAAGAAAAAGTCATCTGATTTCTAGTCCCAGGCTGGCATGGCCTGGTGATTATTGTCTTGTTTAAATATATGAATCAGTGCGGGATTCTCTGAACTTCCATTATTACCAGGCCACTTTAATGAGCTTTGTCATATCCTTATAAACTCATTCCATTACTTAATACTTTTATTAAACAAATGCAGCTTGATTCCTTTAAAAGGCTCATATTATCTCATGATTTCTGTGAAATTTCAGAATGTCCCAGAAACGTCACAGAAATCCTGAGTGTTTTTTTTGTTGTCATCTATGTCACATTAAAAATAAATTTTAAAGCTACCTAAGTAAACTGCTGAAATCTGTATCTCATACAACCACCTGGAGGTGTATAATGCTTTCAGGAAAAATTAGTTTCATGTAGGTGAAAATATAGGTTTTAAAGATTTTTTTTTTTTTTAGAGAGAGTGGGAGAGCACACGTGCGTGGGCGTACACCAGCATGAGTTGGGGGAGGGGCAGAGGGAGAGGGAGAATCTCAAGCAGACTCCCCGCTGAGTGTGGAGCCCTGTGTCGGCTTGATCTCATGACCCAGAGATCACAGCCTGAGCCAAAATCAAGAGTTGTATGCTTAACCAACTGAGCCAACCAGGTGCCCTGAAAATACAGGTTTTTTTTTTTTTTTTTTTTTTTGAAAATACAGGTTTTAAACAGATCCTGAATTCCTATTGTTACAACAAATGTTTGTCATTTATAATATCAGGAGCTATTCTATGCCCTGCAGATGCAGAAATAATTAAAGCAGTTAATTATTCTCTGAGTTTACTTTCAAGTGGGAGATGTTGACAATAAAAATAAAAAAAAATACATTTTAAATAATGGCGCATGTTACAAAGACAATGAAACAGGTTAAGAAGAAAGAAAGTTGCTGGAAGGGTGAATTTCTTATTTCCCTATGGCTGAGTATAATCAGTATCCCCTTCTTTTTCTTCGCAATCATCCTAAGACAACAAAGAGGATAAGAAACAGTACATAAAGTTCATTATAAAACAAATAAAAATAAATGAATAAAATCTCAGAGGTAACAGCAAGCATCCCTGAATTATCAAATAGAAGAGAGGATTGTCCAAACAGTGAAGACCAAAGAGGTATAGAGGGAGGATTTTAGTGGTTGCAGAACTCCATTAAAAGGCCATAAACACTGCTTTTGCAATCCTGAGATTCAGAAGCAAGTTTTTTGTTTGCAAAAATGACAAACAGGCTGTCTGGACTGATGGGGGTAGCTTCCTTGGGCCTGGGGAAAATCACAGAGACAACCTACCTGTAATTTAGTCCAAGGGGAGGAGAAAGGTCCTTCCTGCCATTGGAGCTGACTGCCGGTTGGTAACCTCAGTATTTTGGGGATAAGTAAAAGCTAGTAACTTCTCACACATACCAACATAGGGCATAAAAACATTTCTTACCAGCCTGGAATATACTACTGGCTCATCCTTCAGGAAAACCTCATTCAAATAATAGGCTAGAAAAAAATCATTTTATTCAAACATCAGTTGTCAAAATGGAACCAGCTACAATATAAAATCTAAACAGACTGAAAAAACTCCAGCATGCATATTCTAATCCCTAGATTAATCCCTAAAAATATATCAAAAAGAGATATACAACTAACAAGTAAATATATGTTAAAATATAATTCTGAAAGATACTCAAATAATAAAAACAAAAAACAAAAAAGAGTATTACTACCCTTACTGTGGTGAACATTTCATAAAATCTATTGTTTTTGACTCATTATGTTGTATACCTGAAACTAATATATTATATGTCAACTATACTTAAATTAGAACAACAACAACAGTAACAACAGCTGTTAGCTAATGCTATGGCAGTAATATAGAAATGTATCAAATCAACATGCTGTACACCTTAAACTTACACAATGTCATATGTGAATTACATTTCGATAAAAATACTTTTTAGAAAAAGAGGAAAAAGGGAATAGAAGATCAAAAAACAGAGAGTACAAACAGAAAACAAATAGTAAAATGATAGACCTAAAACCATGAATATTAATAATTCCATTAAATGTTAATAAACGAAACAAAAAAAGGCAAAAGTCACCAAAATAGGTTAAAAAAGGAAAAGAATAATACATAGTAATCACAAGTAATGGGCTACTGATAGATCCACAATGTGGATGGATTTCAAAAATGTTCTGAGGGAAAGGAGCTTTATACAAAGGATACATACTCTGATTCCTTTTGTATCAAAATCTAGGACAGGCAGATGAACCTATAATGGAAAAAATTAGAACTGTTGATGTTTGTAGGAAGGTGAGGTCAAGAGTTGACTTTCTGGACTGATACTGATGTTCTATATGCTGGTAAGAATTTGATATAGCTGTCTTTGTTAAAACTCAGCAAATGTACACTAAACATTTACATATTTCTTTTTTCATTTTATTTTATTTTCTTTCATCGTAAGTGTGCTCTTTAAATCCCATCCCTTATTTGCCCCATGCCCCCACCCCCACCCCTCTGGTAACCATCAGTTTGTTCTCTATAGTTGAGAGTCTGTTTCTTGATTTGCTTCTCTCTCTCTTTTTTTTCCTTTGCTCATTTGTTTTATTTCTTAAATTCCACATGGGAGTGAGATCATATGTTATTTGTCTTTCTCTGACTGACTTACTTCGCTTAACATAATACTCTCTTGTTCTATCCATGTCATTGTAAATGGCAAGATTTCATTCTTTTTGTGGCTGAATGATATTCCATTATGTATGTATATACATATATACATATATACACACACACAGACAATGGGATATATATATATATAATATTCTCTCTCTCTCTCTCTATATATATATATATGTATGGATAAATGGATATTCTCTATCCATTTATCATTCAGTGGAAACTTGGGTTGCTTCCATAGTTTGGCTCTTGTAAAATAATGCTGCAATAAACATAGGGGTGCATGTATTTCTTTGAATTAGTGTTTCTGCATTTTGGGGGTAAATACACGGCAGTGCAATTCCTGGTTCATAGGGTAGTTCTATTTTTAATTTTTTGAGGACCCTCCATACTGTTTTCCACAGTGGCTGCATCGGTTTACATCCCACCAGCAGTGCAAGAGGATTCCTTTTTCTCCACATCCTTACCAACACTTGTTGTTTCTTGTGTTGTTGGTTTTAGCCATTCCAACAGGTGTGACATGATATCTTATTGTAGTTTTGATTTTCATTTCCCTGAAGATGGGTGATGTTGAGCATGTTTTCATGTGTTTGTTGGCCATCTGAATGTCTTCTTTAGAGAAATGTCTGTTCATGTCTTCTGCCTGTTTTTTAACTGGATTTTTTGGTTTTTTGGGTGTTTAGTTTTATACGTTCTTTATTTATTTTGGATACTAACTCTTTATCAGATGTCATTTGCAAATATCTTCTCTCATTCAGTAGATTGCCTTTTAGTTTTGTTTATTGTTCCTTTGTTGTGCAGAAACTTTATTTTGATGTCGTCCCAATAGTTTATTTTTGCTTTTATTTCCCTTTCTCAGGATACATATCTAGAAAAATATTGCTACAGCTATGTCAGAGAGATTCCTACCTGTGCTCTCTCTCTTTTAAAAATATTTATTTATTTATTTATTTATTTATTTATTTGAGAGAGAGAGAGAGGCAGAGGGAGAAGCAGACTCCCTGCTGAGCAGGGAGCTTGACATGGGGCTCAATCCCAGGATCCTGAGATCATGACCTGAGCCAAAAGCAGATGCTTAACTGACTCAGCTACCCAGGCACCCCTACCTGTGCTCTCTTCAAGGATTTTTACATATTTTATTGCATGTAAATGTTATATAAAAAGAAAATAACAAAACAAATACTGAACTCTAGATAATGAAGCATCTAGGAAGAAGTATATTGATAGCTGCAATTTATTTTGAGATGTGTCACATAATAAATGGATGGTGGGTGGCTAGAAGGATTTATTTATGATAAATATTCCATAAATACTGTATATTAGAGTGTTAATTGTGGAATCATGGTGGGGAGTACGTAAGTAGTCAATGTAAAATTCTCTCAACTTTCCAATATCTCTGAAAATTTAGTGATAAAATGTTAAAACACAGTTGAGCCAACGTGGAACCTATAGAAGGGTACCATTTGGACATGTTGATAAATATAATGATCAAATGCATCTCTGTGAATTAAATCAGTAGGGGGGAAAATACAAATATTAGTAAGGAAATAGAAGATTTGAACAACATAATTGCAAGAGCTAGCTATTTCCACAATAACAGAGCACCCAAATCCCAGGTCCAGAGCCCTGTCCCTGAAGAGTGTGAGGCTGTTACTAACCAAGTAGCATCTCATGAGCCACATGTCAGTGATGCTTACTTATCCATGGGCTGTTATCCCAGTGAAGAGACAGAAGCACCTCCTTTGTCACATTTTTCAAAGAGCAGGCTGAGGTGAAGAAGGAACATGCAAAGTGATATTCTCAAGTATTAGATAGCTAAGAAAACATGAATGTACTGTCTGCCTTCCAGTTAGTAAGAGGCTGGGCAGAGAAGGAAGGAACTGGCGCGCGAGCCCTGTAATCTGCTCTGCGGTTGGAGAACATGTTAAGTGCCGTTCTGTAGGGCCTAAGATCTTGGCTTCAAGAACAGTGAAACTGGTCTCTTAGATTTCCTGGGAGCTCCTGAATAAACAGATGCAGAACACAGACTATCTGGAATACCAATTGCCGATCAGAAAGGACACAGAAGATCTGGTCCAGCAGGAAGGCCTACTGAAAAACCTGTGGAGGCATCAGGTCAAGACACTTAACTTCTGAAGACAGCACAGCAAGTCTTCCCTCTGTGGTAGGTTCCAGAATCAGATACCTCAAAGTGTTAATCTCCAATTGTCTGAAGCTTGCTTTCCTTTTTACCTGGTATCATAATCTGCATTGTTGTGCACGCAAATAAACATGCTTTGCATCATGAAACTCAAGAAATGATTTAAAAGAGATCAGTCATTGCCAAAAGATGTAGCTCTTTAGACACTTCTGGCCTGTGCAGTGATCTGTTCTGGTGCCGTTCATATTGCAGGGGAGTTTAAAGGCTCAGATGCCACTTCAGAACTAAAAAATAAGATATTGGACATATTGGAGAATCACCCATCATTTTACATATTTAATTGTCACGGTCAAGTACTATTCTGGCTTTTAGTTATGACGAATACTTCAAACCAAGACTCATTGTCCTCTAACACATCACTGAAGTTACAAAAACTCAACTCACTGTGTGGTTAAGATTTTTATAAATAATAATAGCAGAACAACATACAGAGATGGAATACAGGAGTTTGGGGCATAAATCATTCCCCCACCCACCATCAGTATTTATATTGCTCTTTCAGTCTTACTTAAAATAAAATCTATGTCCCTTGTTTGCACACTTAATGAAACCAATCATGTGGTATAAGTTATCTGCAAAGAGTCTTTGCTCTTTGAGTGTTTTTATTATTATTATTTTTTTAAAGTTTTATTTATTTATTTGACAGAGAGAGCTCAAGTAGGCAGAGCAGTAGATAGAGGGAGAGGGAGAAGCAGGCTCCCCACTGAGCAGGGAGCCTGATGCGGGGCTCGATCCCAGGACCCTGGGATCATGACCTGAGCTGAAGGCAGAGGCTTAACCAACTGAGCCACCCAGGCGCCCCTATTATTATTATTATTTAAAACAAATTCACTTCTTTAGGAAAATTCACTGTTTGGAACACATTTCTTTGAAAAAGGTTTATGGTTTTCAGTTAAAAAGCACACAAAATCAAACCATTCCAGAATTTGGCAGCTTAAAATATCAGTTATTTATCCTCCTGGATCTGAGTTTGCACGAAGCAGCTCTGCTTCTTACTCCTGTAAGTGGCAAAAACATAGATGAGAAGGAGGGCAAAGAATTAAGGCTAATCACAGAGTATGCGACAAACACAACTTAGCAACTGTGCTGCTTGGCTCCCTCAAACTGCAGAACACAGTCTACTTTTAGTTTCCTACAGGATGTTTATAAAAATTGATGATACGCTGAGCTAGAAGGCATGACTCAAGACATTTCCAAGGACTAAAGTCAGAGGGATAAGTCTCTGACCAAAGGAAGAAGCTACAAATTGATAACAAAACAATCACTAAGGCAATTACACATTAAGAAATACACCTGTAAGTAATCCTGTAGATCAAAAAAATAAATCACAATGAAAATTAGGAAATATTTTGAACTCAATGACAACAAAAATCCTGCATCTCACAACCTGTGAGATACAGCTATAGTTTGTCACAGAAGGAAATTTATAGACTAAAATGGGCAATATAAAACCTGAAGGAATGATAGAATTTCAATGATTTAAATATTCTTTTAAAGAATTTAGATAATAAGACAGAAACTTAAAAGAAAGAAGGAAGAAGATAATGAAAAAGCGAATTTAAACTAATACAATAGAAAACAAAAATAATAGAAAGGATTGAGAAAGCCAAAATTTGGTATTTGAAAAAGCTCATAAAGTTGATAAATCTCTTATGAATCCAATCTAGGGGAAAAAAGAGAGGTGTAATATAAGGAATGAAAAAGACAAAAAAAATATATAATCCCATAGACACTGAAAAAAACTAAAGGATATTTTGAGAAAATTTCTGTCAATAAATTTTGTTCATATCTTTTGTCATTGGGTTTAATAATTTTCTATACATGGTTATATTTCTATAAAAATGTTTAGGGGCACCTGGGTGGCTCAGTTCGTTAAGCAACAAACTCTTGATTTCAGCTCAGGTCATTTCAGAGTCCTGAGATTGAACCCCACATTGGGTTCTGTACTGGGCATGGAGCCTACTTAAGATTCTCCCTCTCCCTCTGCCCTCCTGCCTTTTCATGCACTCTCTCTCTCTAAAAATAAAATAATAAAATAAAATAAAATAACAAAGTATGTTTTAAAAAACAATGACAATTCGGGGTCTTTTCTGATTCCATATAAATTTTAGGATTGTTTGTTCCAGCACTTTGAAAAATGTCATTGGAATTTTGATCGGGATGGCATTGAAGGTATAGATTGCTCTGGGTAGCATAGACATTTTAACAATGTTTATTCTTCCGATCCATGAGCATGGAATGTTTTTCCATCTTTTTGTGTCTTCTTCAATTTCTTTCATGAGTGTTCTGTAGTTCCTAGAGTATATAGCCTTTACCGCTTTGGTTAGGTTTAGTCCGAGTTATCTTAGGTTTTTGGTGCTATTGTAAATGGAGTCGTTTCTCCAATTTCTCTTTCTACAGTTGCATTGTTAGTGTATAAGAAAGCAACTGATTTTTGTGCATTGATTTGGTGTCCTGCCACATTACTGAATTGCCGTATGAGCTCTAGTAATTTGGGGCTGGAGTCTTTTGGATTTTCCACATAAAATATCATGTCATCTGTGAAGAGAGAGAGTTTGGCTTCTTCTTTGCCAATTTGAATAACTTTTATTTCTTTTGCATCCCAGGGATAAATCCCACTTGGTTGTGGTGGATGATCTTTTTAATGTACTGTTGGATCCTATTAGCTAGGATTTTGTTGAGAATTTTGGAATCCATATTCATCAGGGATATCAGTCTGAAATTCTCCTTTTTGATGGGGTCTTTGCCTGGTTTGGGAATTAAGGTAATGCTGGCCTCATAGAATGAGTCTGGAAGCTTTCCTTCTGTTTCTATTTTTTGAAACAGCTTCAGGAGAATAGGTATTATTTCTTCTTTGAACGTTTGGTAGAATTCTCCAGGGAATCCATCAGGCCCTGGACTCTTGTTTTTTGGGAGGTTTTTGATCACTGCTTCAATCTCGTTACTGGTTATTGGCCTATTTATGTTGTCAATTTCTTCCTGTTCCAGTCTTGGTAGTTTATAGGTTTCCAGGAAGGCATCTATGTCTTCCATGTTGCTCAATTTATTGGCATATTGTTGTTGATAATAATTTCTAATAATTGTTTCTATTTCCTTGGTGTTAGTAGTGATCTCTCCCCTTTCATTCATAATTTTATTAATTTGGGTCCTTTCTCTTTTCTTTTGGATAAGTCTGGCCAGTGGTTTATCGATCTTATTAATTCTTTCCAAATAACCAGCTTCTAGTTTCATTGATCTGATCTACTGTGTTTCTGGTTTCTAATTCATTGATCTCTGCTCTAATCTTAATTATTTCTCTTCCAATGTGTGGCTTAAGCATCGTTTGTTGCTTTTTCTCTAGTTCTTTAAGGTGTAAAGTTAGTTGGTGAATTTGGGATTTTTCTATTTTTTTGAGTGAGGCTTGGATGGCTATCTATTTCCCCCTTAGGACCGCCTTTGCAGTATCCCATAGGTTTTGGACCAATGTGTTTTCATTTTCATTGGTTTCCATGAATTGTTTAAGTTCTTCTTTGATTTCCTGGTTGACCCAAACATTCTTGAGCAGAGTGGTCTTTAGCTTCCAAGTGTTTGAATTTCTTCCACATTTTTTTCTTGTGATTGAGTTCCAGTTTTAAAGCATTATGGTCTGAGAATATGCAGGGAATAATCTCAGTCTTTTGGTATTGGTTAAGACCTGATTTGTGACCCAGTATGTGGGCCATTCTGGAGAAAGTTCCATGTGCGCTCGAGAAGAATGAGTATTCTGTTGTTTTAGGGTGGTATGTTTTGTATATATCTATGAGGTGCATCTGGTCTAGTGTGTCATTCAAAGCTCTTGTTTCTTTGTTGACTTTCTGCTTAGATGATCTGTCTATTGCTGAGAGTGGGGTATTGAGGTCTCCTACAATTAACGTGTTGCTATCAATATGACTCTTTATTTTGGTTAACAGTTGGCTTATGTAGATGGCTGCTCCCATGTTGGGGGCATAGATATTTACAGTTGTTAGATCTTCTTATTGAATAGACCCTTTGAGAATGATATAGTGTCCTTTTGTGTCTCTAACTACACAAAGCTGGGGGCATCACGTTGCCTGATTTCAAGCTATATTACAAAGCTGTGACCACCAAGACAGCATAGTACTGGCACAAAAACAGACATACAGACCAATGGAACAGAATAGAGAACCCAGATAAGGACCCTCAATTCTATGGTCAAATAATCTTCGTCAAAGCAGGAAAAAAATATGCAATGCAAAGAAGACAGTCTCTTCAGTAATGGTGCTGGGAAAATTGGACAGCTATATATAGAAGAATGAAACTCGACCATTCTCTAACAACATACACAAAGATAAACTCAAACTGGTTGAAAGACCTCAATGTGAGACAAGAATCCATCAAATTCCTAGAGGAGAACATAGGCAGTAACCTCTTTGACATCGGTCACAGCAACTTCTTTCAAGATACATCTCCAAAGGCTGGTGAAACAAAAGCAAAAATGAACTTTTGGGACATCAAGATAAAAACCTTCTGCACAGCGAAGGAAACAGTCAACAAAACAAAGAGGCAACCCACAGAATAGGAGAAGATATTTGCAAATGACACTACAGATAAAGAGCTGGAATCCAAGATCTATAAAGAACTTCTCAAACTCAACACCCAAAAAACAAATAATCAAGTCAAAAAATGGGCAGAAGACATGAACAGACACTTCTCCAAAGAAGACATACAAATGGCTATCAGACACATGAAAAAATGTTCATCATCATTCCCATCAGGAAAATTCAAATCAAAACCACATTGAGGTACCTCCTTACACCAGTTAGAATGGCAAAAATTGACAAGGCGAGAAACAACAAATGTTGGAGAGGTTGTGGAGAAAGGGGAACCCTCTTACACTGTTGGTGGGAATGCAAGTTGGTACAACCACTTTGGAAAACAGTGTAGAGGTGCCTCGAAAAATAAAAATAGAGCTACCCTATGACCCAGCAATTGCACTACTGGGTATTTACCCCAAAGACACAGATGTAGTGAAAAGAAGGGCCATATGCACCCCAATGTTCATAGCAGCAATGTCCACAATAGACAAACTGTGGAAAGAGCCGAGATGCCCTTCAACAGATGAATGGATAAAGAAGATGTGGTCCATATATACAATGGAATATTACTCAGCCATCAGAAAGGATGAATACCCAACTTTTACATCAACATGGATGGGACTGGAGGAGATTATGCTAAGTGAAATAAGTCAAGTAGAGAAAGTCAATTATCATATGGTTTCACTTATTTGTGGAACATAAGGAATAGCATGGAGGACATTAGGAGAAGGAAGGGAAAAATGAAGGGGGGGAAATTGGAGGAGACATGAACCATTAGAGACTATGGACTCTGAGAAACAAACTGAGGGTTTTAGAGGGGAGGGGGGTGGGGGGATGGGTTAGCCTGGTGATGGGTATTAAGGAGGGCACATACTGCATGGAGCACTGGGTGTTACATGAAAACAATGAATTGTGGATCACTACATCAAAAACTAATGATGTATTGTATGGTGACTAACATAAATAATAAAATAAAATTTAAAAAATAAAATGACATAATCAGCTTAATAAAGTACTAATAACCAATGTTTACTGAATGCTGATTTTGTGCCAACAATAGTTCTAAGTGATTGGCATACATTATTATCTCATTTAATTCTCATGGCAACTTTACAAGGGTAATTTCTTATTCTTACTTTAAAAATGAAAAAAACTGAGACATAGAAAGTTTAAGTAGCTCACCCTAATTCACCCAGCTAAGCAGAGCTACAAGCACTCCAAGAAAAAGAATAGCAAGACAACAGAAAAGCTGAGACAATTTGCCAGAGCTCAGAAAAAAATATAAAAATAAAATAAACTTAGTACATATGTGAAGAGAGTGAAAGCAACACAAAGCAGAGCAGAGTTTAAACTCTAAATAACAAGAATGGACAGAGAGTACTAAGAAAAATATGAATATTAATGTGTCACAAAACCAAGGAAAGTTATTGATTCCATAAAAAGGACTTTATGTAACAATGAGGTTATATCAATTAAGGATTACATTACACTACATGTAAGACATTTCCTTTCCTTCAAGCTATAGTCACAAAATGGCTGTCCACCTCGAGCTTTCTGTCCATTAATACAAGCATAAAGAGGAAGATGGAAGCAACTAAACATTAGATATGGTGCCTAGATCAGGAAATCCAAATATGCTCCAAAATCTCCTAGTCTTTATAGTAGGCAGCTCATTAGGCAGACTTGTCAAATGGGTAAGTACTGCAGCAAGCAAACCTGGAAAATGTAGTATGTGTGTGTGTGTGTGTGCACGCGCGCGTGTGTGTGTGTGAGAGAGAAGACATTGCTACACCAAAGAAAATTGCTGTTCTGTTAACACAGAAGGAAAGAATGGGTATTGGGCAGGAAACGAACCCTGCCATGGAGGTTACATTAATAACTGAATTTAGTAACAAGGATGTCCCTGGTGACAATGGCAAAAACAAAAACAAAACAAAACAAAAAACAGAAAATAAAACAGTTTCAGTGACGTAGGCCATCAGAAGGCAAATGTGAGTAACTGGAGGTAAAGGGCAATCAAAAAGTGGAAAAAGAATATGAGGACAAACTTCATGATATTTAACGCTAAAGGAAAGAGTAGCTAAAGAAGATCTGAATACAGGGTACACTACACAATAATATAGACATGCGATGGTTTATTTCTTATTAATTTTAATTAAGTTGATAAAATTTTGAATTAAAATTTATGTATTCCAAATTTTCAAATATATATATTTGCATACATATATTCCAAATATGAACATGAATATAAATATGAATATATGTGTAGGCATTCGTGACTCAAATGTTCTCATATTGCAATTTGCAAGTTCTCATATTCCTGAGCTTGTAAAATCAGGGGAAAATCTCATAAAATGGCATGAAGTAGATCATGGTTTAGCTGAAAACCAATTAACCACAAAGGTTACATTGGAGAACTTCAAGCCTGCTGTGGCCACTGGCCTACCTGTAGACTCCAAAGACCACGGTCTAACCTGGAATCACTTTTAATACTTCACTTGTGGAAGCCTAGATGAGTACTTTGCAAATATTAAACCTAAGAAACCAAATGATGAATTTGGCATTACTGTTGTTGTCTTAAAAGACTCCTACTGAACACAGCAAAGTTAAAAACACTGTGGCAAAAGTTTGTAGGGACAGTTTTGATTCTTCCACTGCTGTTTCTCAATGGAGGTAAGGGTTGTGGAGTATTTCAAACATGTGATGTTGGCTTGGAAAAAGTTGGTGAACTTTTTCTGAACTTTCTGGAAAAATTGTGTTTGCACAAGTGTTTATGATAAGTAAGTAGATGAGTCCAACTGTATTTCTTATTGTGAAGAATGCAGAGGAATTTTTAGTTGAGTAAAGAGAATTTCCTTTTCATTTTATTGAGGAAACTTTAGAAATATTGAATACTGAATGTGGAATTTACATTTCAAAGTTAAGCCTTTTCCTAGCGTGAGAGATAGAAAAGAAAGGAACATTCATTCTGTTTTGTGTTTAGTTTTTTGAATGAATATTATTTTTTACACAGTTTGGTATTCAAATCATGCATGCCCCCATTGTTTTACTGAAAACACTAAAAGACGTGAAGCATAATTGTCCCCAGTTAATATCTTATTTTATATTAAAACCAGACAATTATATATGGCATTTTTCTCCTTATTTAATTTTTATATACACTATTTTTAGACACATTTTACTTTGAACACTAAAATACTAAGTTATAAGGACATTCAGAATTAAAGCACACACTGGGGCAAAGTACAAATAATACTATAGACATTATTCTGGATGAAATTTATTCTACTCCTTTCGATGTCTAAATGGTCATTTTGCATAAACATTATCTTTGATTTCAATAAAGATTTATAACCTCAGAATTGTTTAATTTTATGGAATGAATCAAGGTCAATAGAGGGTTTCAAATAGTTCTTTTATAAGAGATAATTTTTGGTTAGAATGCTCTTCTGGTCGGTTAGAATGCTCTTCTTGTCTCTTTAGCTCACCTAAATAAACTCAATCAAATACAGCATGTGCAGCATATTTACAAATGTGCCAAGTTTTATATATTTGTCATTGTAATAAGAGATAAGGGATAGATTTGCACATATATTAGATTTGAACCCCTCCATTAATCATTCTTGAATCCAATGGGAAACCTTTATTTATCACTTTTGCACACCAAAAAATTATGTTTTATGTTAATGGCAATTTGTTTGGATTGCTATTAATTGTAATTAAAAATATTTGTTAATACAGAGAAGATTTATGCATAGGCAAAGAAATCTGAGGCTTAAAGAAACAGATAAAGACCATCTGTAAGTCAGAGAGAAGCAGGAGGAATCATAAGGAAATCAAAATTATGAAGGAGCAAAAACTATGAGGAAATAGGTTGGTTTGGGGAAAAGAATGAAAAGCAGATGTTTGAAAGTTTGTAAAAATGCATTAAAAGCTAGTTACTATTGAATCACCTAGAGCTCCTGAGAATCCAGTTCCAGCCTTTGCAATGCTGGGTACTGCTATGGTTTCCATTATTGCCCAGATTTGGTTGCATATCTGAGTGTCATACTTCCTTATGTCCACTTGTATCCTCCCAATAGGCACCCCATTATTTGGTGATAACTTGAAAATACTGTTCTACTTGTATCCACAAGAGACTGATTAAAACAAATTATTTTAAGCTTTTTAATGAAATAGCTACATTTTCCATCTTTCTCTTTCACCATGATAGATTGATGACAGTTATGGAAATATTTGAAATAGGGAAATTGCCATTTTCACATGAAAGATTTCATTTGATGGCAGTGTATAAACAAAGTAAATAATGTAAAATCTGGATCTTAGCAATTTAATTCATATCAACATTTATTTATTGTACACTCTTTAGTTCAGATGCTTTCAGATAAAAAATGAAAGATACCTGAATTAAATTGATAATATTATCATGTAATATTGTATAATTCACAACTCAGAATCCAGAGTCAGGGCAGGCACCAGACTCTTTGTGGTATATGGCTCAATAATATAATAAAGTGTTCAGGATGTCTGCCAATAAATTTCACAAAGTATATGAAATGAAAAAGTACTTACAAAATGTAATTTATAGACGATGAATAAATAAAAGAAAAAGAGAACCTAATATGTCCAATATCTAGTTATGTAACCATTATTAAAGCTTTCTCACAGACTCTTATTCCTGTAATAGTAGAGTGGCTTATATATGATTAACCCTCATGCAGATAAAAATTACAAATGCTCGATAAAATAGTCGAAGAACTAGAGAGTGGCCAAAGTAGACAGAAACTGGATGGAGCTGAGCCATGAGAGCAGGGAACCACACTAAGTTTCCACCTGAAAGCACCTTCAAGGTAATACACAAGCTGGAATTTCACTGGGTGGAGGAGAGTAAGGAGAAAGACCCCATGAAGGAGGAACGACCAAGAGGAGAACCCCAAATCTGTATATAAACCCCACCTACATCTTTTTCTGACCACTGAACTGTATGTGTGCAGTGGAGATTTCAGAGTTCTCCATGAAGAGCAACAGATAGAAGAATGAGATAGATGAGAAGTTTCAGCTGATGCCCACGTGACGGGAGCCATAATTTTGAGTTTGAGTAGAGCCAATTTAATAGCCTACTGGAATAAAAATTAGTAATCTTCAGAAAAAGAGAACCGAATCTGATCTCCACAATGTATCATCCACACTATCCACTATGCAATAAAAAGAAACTGGTAGACCATGAGATGAAATTGTGACCCACAGTCAAGAGAAAGGCAATCAATGGAAACCAATCATAAAATGCTCTGAATATTGAAATTAGAATATAAGGATTTTAAATTAAAAAATATAGATAAGTTGGGGAACTTCAAGTGAAATATGGTCAAAATGAATAGGCAGATAGGGGATCTCAGCAGAGAAATGGAAATCCAGAAAACAGCCAATGGAAATTCTATAACTTAGCAAGACTATATATAACATATTTTTTTAAGTTTTATTTATTTATCTTAGAGAGAGAGAGAGTGCCAGGGAGGGACAGAGGGAGAAGGAGAGAGAGAAATCTCAAGCAGACTCTGCGATGAGTGTGGAGCCCCATGCGGAACTCAATCCCAGGATGCTGAGATCATGACCCAAGCTGAAACCAAAAGTAAGGCGCTTAACTGACTGAGCCACCCAGGCGCCCCAAGACTATATGTAATATTTAAAAAAAAGTTTTCATATATGGTAAAATAAGTGGTTACTAAGCTCGAAGATAGATAAATAGAAAACATACAATTTTAGTAGAGAACAGAGAGAAGAAAGTTTGAAAATAAGTCAGTACATTCTCAGTGATCTGTGAGATTATATTAGGAGGTCTAAGATGCATGTAATTAGATTCCATGAAGGAGATGAAAGAAAGAATGGGGAATAAAAAAAAATATTTGGAAGATATATTAGTTTTCTCAGGCCACCATAACACAATAACACAGATGGAGTGGCTTAAACAATAAAAGTTTATTTTCTTAATTTCTGGAGGCAAGCCTACGATCAAGGTGCCATCCGGGTTGGTTTCTTAAGGCGTCTCTTCCTGGCTTGTAGATGGCTGATGTCTCTCCATGTCCTCACATGACCTCTTGTCTGTGGGCATGTGGAGAGAGGGAGAGGGACAGGGAGAGGAAGAGAAGGGAAGGGAGAAGGAGAGGGAGGGGGGGAGAGATCTGGTATCTCTTTCTCTTCTTATAAGGACTAGTCCTAGTGTGGCCTCATCTCTTATGATCTCATTTAACCTCGATTTCCTCCCTAGGCCCTATCTCCAAATACAGTTTACACTGGGGGTGAGAATTCCCACATACAAACTTTGGGGGGAGAGAACTCAGTCCATAACAGAGGAATAATGACCCCAAATTTCCCAAATGTGGTAACAAACGTCTCCTGACAGGTCCAAGATTCTCAGAAAACTCCTAGCAAGATAAATATAAAGAAAAACAGCTAGTTTTATCATGAATAAACGCAAAAATCGGAAATAAAGAGAACATCTTAACAGTAAGCATAGGGGCGCCTGGGTGGTAGCAGTTGATTTAGCGCCTGACTCTTGGTTTTCGGCTCAGGTCGTGATGTCAGGGTCGTGAGACTGAGCCCCACACGGGCTGTGCAGTCAACATGGAGCCTGCTTGAGAGTCTCTCTCCCTTCCTTCTGCCCCTCCCTCCTCTCAAATAAATAGAAATAAATCTTTGAAAAAGGTAAGCAGAGAGGAATGATGCATTACCTAAAGGAGAGCAACAATACAAAAACCAGCTGACATCAAAAGCAATGGAGGTCAGATGACAGTGGAGTCACATTTTCAAAGTGTTGGAAGGATGTCTACCGTGAAGTTTATATTCAAGAAAAAAAAAATCTTCAAAAAGAGAAGTTGAATTAAGACATTGTCAATATTGAAAAATAAGAGTATTTGTATCCAGCAGAACTGGATGAATTTTTATGTGAAAAATTATATATATATGATTTTCATATATATATCTGAAAATCATATATATATGTATGATACTAACAGCACAAGGGGAAGGGACAAACAGAACTCTACCCTTTGGAATAGGGGAATCTGGAATTTAGATAGGCTACACTTCATTTTCTCCATTGCTTTGAATTTGTTTATGCTAAACCACTGCCTTTCTTTCTACCCTGGAAAATTTCACTCACTGGTCAAGATTCAAGTCACTTGGTTCTATCTGAGGCATCTTGAAAATTTGCAGGGTGAAAGAGTGCTCTGTGCTTCACTAATAGCAATTACAGCACTATTCCATGTTATGGTAACTATCCTATATGATCACTCTCTTGTTGGACCTTTCAAGAGCAGTATTTTACTGTTGTATCTCCTGCCAGTATATCTCCTCCTGGTAGACATTTGAATGAAGAAAAGCTAAATGAATAAAGGAATGACTGAATGAAAGATTACATTGTTGAATAAAGGGAAATTGGCAGAAGAAAATAATTTCTAGGGAAAAAGGGCTCGAGCATACTAAGTTTGTGGTGCTAAGGTAGCAATCAAGTACAGATGTTAGAAAAGCTGTGAAATGTGGACTTGGACTATATAAGATAAAGGCAGTGTTTGGAGAGACAGCTACAAATCGTGGATGAACCTCTTCTCTCATTGTAGAAAAATAAAATAAAGTAAGGAAAATCTCCAGAAATCTCTCAAGAAGTAACTTCTTTTGTGCATTTATCACATGACTGCTAACCTCCAGCAGTTTAAGACTTTTATCCAAAAAAATATGTATTTTAACCTGTAAAAAAGATTTGACTATATAAACTATGGCTAATGGAAAAATGTTATAATATGTTACAGAACGCTTCTTGGCTAACCAGACTTACACTGACTCCTTCTTTTCATAAGTTGACATCCTACTGTTGAAAATGGAACTTTCTCTGTGCATAAGTTCTTTATCTTCTGTTTTTATGATTAACATCTGGCATCAATAACATGGTAGTTTAGGAAACAATTTTAATCTTGAGGGAGTTTTTTTGAGGATTTGGTTTGTTTGGGATTCTAAGTTTATTACTTACACATGGTGTCATTCTCTTTAAAATTCAAAATTGAACATTGACTAATTTCTTTTCAAATCTTGAAGCAATATTCCTTGTACTAAATGGTCTATCGTGAAAATTTGTGAGAGCTATGTCCAATTGCTTTAACAGATAATTTGATTTCTCCTGTGGAAGGATTTTGTTTTAGCCATGTTAATTTATTCACTTTACAGATGGCTTTCTGACATTGGAAAGGCATTCTGTATTCTATTTAATGAAAAGCAGTAAATGTGGCATTTAAAATTTTTAGGGCCTGACCAAAAAAAAATGGGTAAAGATATATTAAACATAATAAAAATGTATTTAATCAAAGATTCTTGGGACTTAGAACTGGAAAATCTGTTGGTTTCATCAATATTTCAAATTCACCATTTCTCAAATAACAAAACTCTAAGGCCCAGACAGAAAGATTATTCCATTTTGTTATCAGCTAATGACAAAGGGAGGTTGAGCTAAAACTCAGGATTTTTTATCAAATTTTGCACTCTTTCTACCATCAGGACTAATTTGCTATACTACACAAACACGTATTTTTAGCAGGATGTTTTTCTTTTTTTTCTTTTTTAAAGATTTTTTAAATTTATTTGACAGAGAGAGACATAGCGAGAGCAGGAACACAAGCAGGGGGAGTGGGAGAGGGAGAAGCAGGCTTCCCCGCAGAGCAAGGAACCCAATACGGGGCTCCATCCCAGGACCCTGGGATCATGACCTGAGCCGAAGGCAGACGCTTAATGACTGAGCCACCCAGGCGCCCCAGCAGGATGTTTTTCAAACTACAGGTACATCTCCACAATCATTCGTGGTGCAATCATGTTCGGTTGCCTATTTACAGACATGAAAAAGCGAATTGATAAGACTGAGAGTAGTTATATAAAAACCCCAGGTTTCTCACCCCTCACTGGATAATCCCAAGAGGTCTTCTGCAAGTCTCTCAGAGTCCCCAGTGTTTGATTGCCGGTTGCCCACCACGGTAGTCATTCATTAACACATCCTTTATTGGCTCTCTTACCTCACAGCCCATTCAATTTTTTCCTGGGGTAACTTCCACTCACTATGTATACCCAAATCCTTGTTAAATTTTCATTTAACATCAATTTTACTGATCTGTTTATGTAGTTGAAACTTCCAATATTTACTGCTCAGTATATATTGGATTCTGTATATTTATAATGGTGTCAATATATATTTAGCAACTTACTTTTGGGATTAAAACTAGCAGTCATTTTGGGGTGCCTGGGTAACTCAGTCTGTTTAGTATCTGACTCTTGATTTCAGCTCAGGTCATGATCTCAGGGTCCTGAGATGGAGCCCTGGGTGGGGCTCCACACTCACTGCAGAGTCTGCTTGAAGTTCTCTCTCTCCCTTTCCCTCTGCCCCTACCCCTGCTCACACACTTTCTCTAAATAAATAAATAAATAAATATATTTTAAAAATAGTAGCATTTTTTTCTTTAAGTGTATTTTTCTTCTTAATCTCAGCCATAACCTCAGCGACTAGATTATCCTCTCTTAGACAATGGGATGATTGTTTACAGGCTGATCCTACCAGGACCCAAGACTTGGGCTAGATCTGTACTTTTAGTTTCTGATTTAAAATAATTCTTCTATAGGTATAGCATAACAATTTTGACACATTATCTTCTACTCGAATTAGATTATTTGGTTCTTCGCTATCTTTTTTTTTTTTTTAATTTTAGCTACTATGTTGCATTGCCTTTCACATTTTCTTAGACAAAATGCATAGCCTAATAAACCTTGTTAAAAGAATGATGAGTAAAGGCTAACTTTCTACTTAGAAAAGAATATTAGTGATGTCTGAATCTTTGCCGCTTTACAAAGATACTGTTAGATATCATATTACCAGAAATTAATACCACTGCCCCTTGCAAAAAAAAAAAAAAAAAAAAAAAAAAGGAGAGGAGAGGAGAGGAGAAAGAAGAAACAACAACAAAAAAAGAAGAACTCCAGAGCAGTGCTTTTTTGCAAGAGTTTTATGTGCTTGGAATCACACAACTTTTGATGAATGATACTGTGTAATACGTACCATCTGGAATTAAATTAGTTATCATTTAGTAAAGAAGATAAAGAAAGAACATTTGGATGTCTTTACAATATGTTCATAGAACAAGTAATCTTTTGACTGCAACGAAAGATACGTATAACCCTTTTTTTTGCCATCATTTATTTTTCCTTATGTGCATGAAATATGAGAAATTAAATGTAAAACTAGTTTCTTTGTGAACTTTTCCTTTACGTTTGCCAATGAAGAGATGATATAATTATTTCCAGATTTGCATTGGTTTGATTCTGTGTGTGCGTGTGCGTGAATGCATGTGTGTGTGTGAACATACTAAATGAGCTATCATTTTGGAATATTTATTCTCATTTACCACTATGCACAATTTAAATTTAGTAGAATTACAACATACTTTTGGCATGAAATCCCTGAACTAATTATGTGGATTTAATTGCAAAGTGGATTGGTATATATTTACTTCGCATCTGTAAAGATCATTCAAATGGATGTCAGCTTATTTTATTTTCTTGTGAACATGTTCAAATTCATAACTCCACTTCAGAAAGATAACTTTGAATATTAATTCATTGCCCTCAGGCTCCTTAGTCACAGCTGTTTCTTTTATAAACACAGAAGATTTGATGTGGCAATTCCCATTTTATTCTCTTGAGATCTTTCCCCAAACATTTGGAATTATTACTTAGGACCAAAAGATTCTGTCAGCTAGCTTAGAGATTGTTAAACTATCTTGGCCATTTAGAATTGCTGAAAATTTAGACTTAGCATTCATTCTTTGTAAAGTTTATTTGCTTAGATTTTGAGAGTAGAAACTTTCATTTTGAACAAATGAATTGGCTTTAGACAACACTTCGTTAAATTAGTCTTATTTCTATCTGAAATTGTATAGGTTTATATTTAAAGCTTTGTGTATTTTGTAGGGCTGATAACTAGGGTTGAATTTAATACTGATTGGTGTGCTTTCCTTTTTCTGGGCTACCTTGCATTTAAATTGGTTCAATCTTGTAGCTACTGTGACTCATGCAATTAGATTTTCCTCTAAGCACTAAAAGCACCTAGCAAATATAGCTATATGCATTAGTGAATAGTAATGCTTAGTCTTCACAAAATGTGGGAAAAACACTCACATGATCTATTAATATGTATCTTTACCAGTTGCTAAATAAAATACTTCAAATAGTTAAGAAAAAGAAACATTGCATTTTCAGATGACTACTATTACAGAAGAAATTGTGTTCCCCAAAATTTATATGTTGAAGCCGTAATTTCCAGTACCTCAGAATGGTATTTGGAGATGAGGTCTTCAAAGAGGTGATTAAGTCAAAATGAGGTTTTTAGGGTAAGTCCTTATCCAATCTGACTTATAAGAAGAGGAACTTTGGACACCTAGATGGCTCAGTCAGTTAAGCATCTGCCCTCAGCTCAGGTCATGATCCCAGAGTCCTGGGATTGAGCCCCAGCTCAGGCTCCCTGCTCAGTGGAGAGTCCGCTTCTCCTTTTCCCTCTGCCCCTTTCCCTGCTCATGCTTGCTTGCTCTCTTTCTCTCTCTCTCTCAAATAAATAAAATCTTTAAAAAATTTAAAAAAATTAAAAATTAAAAAATATATATATAAGAAGAGGAACTTTGAACACACTGAGCGATACCAGGGTTTTGTGTGCATAAAGAAGAACCATGTGAGGACAGAGAGAAAGCTGCCATCTGCAAGCCAAGGACAGAGACTTTAGTAGAAACCAAATCTACCAACACCCTGATCTTGGACATCTAGCTTCTAGAAAATAAATTTTTGTTGCCTAAGCTACCAAGTGTGGTATTTTATCATGGCAGCCCTAGCAAACAAATACACTTACCAAAGATGGGAATATATAGATTTTAATGTTTTAAAAAGATGCACATTTAACCATAAGTTTGGAAAGAGTAGTAGTCAAGTATAGGTAAATTGAAAGGAAAAAGAGGAGGAAACTACTTAGTTGTTATATTTCACTGAATCTTGTGATGAGAGGGAAGAGGAATCCTGCTAATATGAGGCATGTAGGGAGTGAAAGTCTATGAAGTTTCAACAATTCTACACGTTACTCTGTGCTCATTATGGTAAGTGTACTCTCAATCCCCATCACCTATTTCACCCACCCGCCAACCCATCTTCCCTCTGGGAACCATCAATTTGTTCTCTGTAGTGAAGAGCTTGCTTTTGTTTGTTTGTTTGTCTCTGTTTTTTTTCTTTGTTTTGTTTCTTAAATTCCACATATGAGTGAAATCTTATGGTATTTGTCTTTCTATGACTGACTTATTTCACTTAGCATAACGCACTCTAGTTCTATCCACATTGTTGCAAATGACAAGATTTTATTCTTTTTATGGCTGAATAATATTCCACTGCATTTGTAGACCGCATCTTTATCCATTTATCTATTGATGGACACTTGGGCTGCTTCCATAATTTGGCTCTTGTAAATAATGCTGCAATAAACATAGAGGTGTATATATCTTTTCAAATTAGTGTTTTCATTTGCTTTAGGTAAATATCCAGTAATGGAATTACTGGATCATGTAGTAATTCTATTTTTAACTTTTTGAGGAACCTCAATACTGTTTTCCACAGTGGCTGCACCAGTTTGCCTTCCTAACAACAGGGCATGAGGGTTCCTTTTTCTTTACATCCTCTCCAACACTTGTTTCTTGTGTTTTTGATTTTAGCCATTCTGACAGGTATGAAGTGATATCTCATTGTGGTTTTGATTCATAGCTCTCCACTTCTTGATACTCACCCGCACACTTCTTCCTGTTTCTAACATTTACCTCATCCCAGGACTCACGCTTATATTTTAAGAAGATTTCAAATAGCTACATGACAGTGAATCTTTAATGGAGTAGCAATGGACAGAGAAGATGCTATCTAAGCATATTTGTCTCACATTCCTCTCAAAATCTCATTGAAATCATTATACAGAATTCTAAAACGGACCAAATCCATTACAGCAAAGAAATTGAAGAGGAGGTCAACTGTGAATGGCACATTTCAACATCTCCTTGGGTGATAGTAGAAACAAGATGAACATGTATTAACTGGTGATTCAGAAATCAAATTTATAAGTTCAATATTTGCTAAGGAATGGATACAGAAAAGGAAGAGCCTGCCTCTTATTGCAACTCAGGAAAAGACAAAATTCACATACTCAATACACCTAATTGTCTTTTTTTAAAGATTTTATTTATTTATTTGAGAGAAAGAGTGAGCAAGAGAGAGAGAGAGAGCACAAGCCAGGGGAAGGGCAGAGAAGCAGACTCCCCACCGAGTAGGGAGCCCAACGTGGGACTCGATCCCAGGACTCTGGGATCATGACCTGAGCCGAAGGCAGACACTTAACCAACTGAACCACCCCGGCACCCTACTCTAAACTGTCTCTAAAAAATTCTTTTAGCATCACTTTAAAGCATGCACAGAAAACAGCTATTATTTACAAAACTGTGCAACTTTAACATGAAAATATAGGTGTATCAGACATGAGACAATGGTAAAGTAAAAGAAAAGGTTAGGATGTTAATTAATTTCTCATATAGAGAAAAGTTAAGGTAGTCCCCTAGAGTTGTTGAAACTGGAAATAGAAGTGTACATTTTTTTATTCAAGCTTATTACCTAAGTTAAGAAATATAAATAAAAAGATAGCTACCAAAATATAAGAAGAAAGGAGTAAGTAGATATGAGTATGCTAAATGATCATCTATAACAGTAAAAGTGACTAAATCAAGGAGGATAAAATCATGTCATCAACAGTATGAAAATAATTACAAGAGGGCACGCCTGGGTGGCTCAGTCAGTTAAGCGTCTGCCTTCAGCTCAGGTCATGATCCCAGGGTCCTGGGATCGAGTCCCGCGTCGGGCTCCCTGCTCCGCGGGGAGCCTGCTTCTCCCTCTGCCTCTGTCTCTCTCTCTGTCTCTCATGAATAAATAAATAAAATCTTTAAAAAAAAAAGAAAATAATTACAAGAAAAATAAAATCAGTAAATATATACAGTGTTGTGTCTAGAGAATTAGACTGGAGTGGGAAGGGTGGGGCAGGAAATCATTGTTTTCATTGGAGACTTTTCTTAGCTGTTAGATTTTTAGCAAGCTCATGTATCATTTAGATAGCAGTTAAAGTTAAACTGCAAATATTATACTGATTATGTAACACTAAATTTTCAGAATTTATCCATTTACATCACTGAAAAGATATGTAAAATGTGAATGAATTATTAAGGATAGACTGTTATGTCGTAATGGCAAATACCACAGATTTTACTGGCTTAATACCAAAAAAAAGTTACTTTCTCTCAAAGGCGGTCTGTCCCTATACCAGTTAGGGGAGCAGCTCTGCCCCATATTATCCCTTGAACAGCTACACAGATTGCGGACAGAGTGGCAGACCCACTACCATCTGGAACCTGGAACATGGGGACTTTTTCCTCCTCACATTAGTGGGATGGAAAAAGAAGGTTGCACCTCAGTAATGAAATCCTTTGACCTGGAAGTGATACATGTCACTTCCACTCATTGCACAGTGGCCAGAAATTGTCTCATGAATTTTCTGCTTCCTTTCAAGGAGATGGGACAGTTTTATCCTTCATTTTGCCCAGAAAGAGAGTAAAATGGTATCGGTGAATACTAGACCTCTCCATCAAAATAAGGAAATTTGCATTCAAAACCATAAGAGACTCTTAACTGTAGAGAACAAACTGAGGGAGGTGGGTGGGGGATGGAGGCCACTTGCGATGATCACTGGGTGTTATATGTAAGTGATGAATAGCTAAATTCTACTCCTGAAACCAATATGACACTATATATTAATTAACTTGAATTTAAATAAAAATTTTGGGGAAAAAAAAGAAATTTGCAGTCAATGATTTTAGATAGGTTTAATATTATGACTAGCATTTTAGAACCTCTATAAGTCACTAGGATGTTATGAGTAAAAAAGAATTAATTATCAGGTCATTTTTTCTACCTCTAGATTTTTAAAAATTTTAGTATGAAATTTTTCAAACAATAAAATTGGAAGAATCTTACAGTGAATACTTATATACCAAGCTGTGAGACTCCATCATTAACATTTTACTAATCTTACTTTAGCACATATTACTTCCAGATAAATTACTGTCTAAAGCTTCTTTAGCACATCTTTGTTTAAGAACCTCAAATAATAATACCAATAATACTAATGATCAAATTTTACTTACTGAGCACCTACTATACTGTAGGCATTTTAAATATACTACTTCTTATTCTCAGAGGACTATCATGTAAAGTACATATTATTTTTTGCCTGTCATAATTAAAGAATCAATGATCAAAGAATTTGAGTAATTTTCTCAGTTTCCCTCAGCAGACCTAGGATTCAAATTTCTGTGTATCTTACTTTACATCCTCAATGCTCTTACTACTCTATCTCACCATCCTCAATTTTAATACGTTAGTAACTATTAAGTCATCCAAATCACTTTCTGCCCTTTTCCTCTTAACTATATAAAGGTTGGGTAGATTAGATAGATCTAAATTTGCTAATCATATGTAGAAAAGATGTTTGTTCCATCTTTATTTACATTCTTTGAAGGCAATCTTTTCGACTTCTCAACCTGGACGGTGTTCCTAGTCTGTATTCCCACTGACCAACAGCTTTGTTTTGTCACTTTTAATGCAAGCAGGAAGCCAACAAATGGAATATGTGGCAAGACTCTTGCCCTGTTGGAAACAAACCCTGGCACCATAACATACGCTATGGGTAGTTTTTCAGATGGGTTTTGTGAAAGCTATTCCGGCTAGTCCTTTGACTGTTCTGATCTTTTTCCAGGATCATTTTAACTTGTTTTCAGAAACCTTTAAGAACTCAGACAATGAGTCTCTTTCTACACTTGAATTTTGTTTACTCAGCTGAATGTCACAAAGAAAGTGGTATTTTCCCAAAGGTAGAACAACAGATTCAAACTTCAGGATAATAATCCTGTGATTTTATAAATGATGTGCTATATTTGCTTAACAGTTTTAAATTCTATAATATGCTTATGTATCGTTTTTCTTCTTTTCCCTGTATAGAAATATTCTGAGCAAGGAGTTTCAGAGATCTGTCTCAGATGCATGAGGAATAAAAATTTTCTACAGTTTTTGGTAAATAAGACATTTCACTGTTTTTCTAAATCATAAATTACCTTTAATATATGCAATATTTCAGATATTGTGCAAAATATCATTCCTTAGGGCACAATAATTTTTTAAAAGATTTTGTTTGTTTATTGAGAGAGAGAGAGAAAGTGAGTGGGGGGAGGGGCAGAGGAAGAGACAGAATATCAAGCAGACTCCATGCTGAGGGCAGAGACCCACACGGGGCTCGGTCTCACGACTCTGAGATCATGACCTGAGCTAAAATCAAGAGCTGGACACTTAACTGCCTGAGGCATCCAGGCACCTCAGGGCACAATAATTCTTAAAGTAGTATTTTAATAATCAATTGCTATGGGTATGTATGTACTCTAGAATAATTTTATTAATTTTTTTCAACTGTAATGGCCTATTTCATCATGACAGGTGGTATAATTTGGTGGTCAAAGCAGGAGCTCTGTAAGCACTTTCATCGGAGATTCTTACAATGTCATAGATCCTACTCCTCTTTGACCTCGGTGACATTCACTTCTTTGTTCTGGCAATTCCTTCCCACACCCAAAGTCTTTTCATTTCTCAGCATTGGGCCACTTAAGATATTTTAAACTGTAGTCCTCCAGGCTCAGATCACTCTTTTCCTTTCAGGTTATGTACACTGTAATTCCCCTTAAGCCTAGACTTCATTCCATGGAGGCTTCAGTCTTTTTTCTTCAATTTATCTGTCCCATCCCAATTTCATTTCTTTTACTACCCAACTTCTCCGGTCCCATTCCATCACTATTAACTCTACTTGGCTGTTTAACTTTCCAGGGCACCAAAACATAAACAAACGTGGATCAGTTTCACCATTCATTTTTCTCAGTTTCTTATTTGCAAAATGGTCTGGAGAAAACGTGCAATTGTGGGTACCAGAGTCCCTGCTAATAATAAAATTCCAGCCTACCAGTTATTGGAGAATTTCTATGTGTCAGGTGATCAGAACTGCACATCTGTTCTCTCTTATCCTCACAGCAACTGTGAAAGATAGTTGATACTGTTCCCTATTTCGCAAATGAAGATCCAATCCTTAGAAATGTTCAGACATTTGCCAGAGATCAAGGAAATGGCAAAGTAAATGCCACAAGCTGGAGTTGAAACTTGATCTTTCCTCTCTAAAGCACAACTTCTGAACCACTGTACCATGTAATTACCGATATATGTGGGTTCAAATGCACAATTTTATTATATACATTCTACTTGTCCTTTTTTTTTTTTTACTTTCTCCTCTTGCCTTCTTTTAGACTCAATAAATACTCTTTGCCACTCTATTTCCCCCCTTGTATTAGTTTAACAGTTCTACATTCCTTACCAATATATTGTGGTTAACTTTGAAAAAATTCATTCTTCCTATATGATATATAGTTCTAACTTTAACCAATAAAATTTACATTCTTCCTGGCCAATGCATGGTTCTTAGAACACTGAAAATTTTAAATATTTCAATCTATACATCCATCTCTCTATTTATCAATACACACTTACATTTACGTTCAATCATTTTGTGGGGTGGAGGATTCATTGGATTCTTGACACCAATTTTATAAAAGATGTCATCTGGGAATTGTCTTCCACCATGCGGTTCTTCTGTCTAGGTGTTTTGTTTTGTTTTGTTTTGTTTTAAGGAGAATTTAGAGAAAGCAAATAAAACAATCTGTTACAGGGTTCTTACCACCAAAAGCTCCTCTTTTTTTTTTTTAAACATTATCATTTGCAAATATACTGCTCATGATCATTGGATACTGCCTTTTATTTTATTTTTGCTCCTTTTTTACTTGCTTATGAATGAAGCTTATCATATTTACATGGTGAGATCATAGATAAAAGTGTTTTGTTCTGTTTTGTTTCAGTTAGGGCCTTAAAGTGAGAGGTTGAGCATTATGAAGATCCCATAACTTCAAAAATGGCTTGTGCTTATCGCCTAGTTTTTTTTCTGGATTTTTAAAAATTTTTGGTAATAGTCACAATGTATTCATCAAGAAAGAGAACAGCAGATTATCTGTAAATTTTAAAGACTTTATAGTAACTTTGTGCCTATATTTTAAAAAAATTTCTGATAGAAAGCTTACTCTATTCCTTCTAGTTTCATTGGTCAATACTTAGAATTATGCCTGCATTTTCTCAATCTGTCCCCTGCTTTTGATTCAGTCTTCCCTCACACACATATGAATATTTAAATACAGAATTCTCCCCCAGACTTTTGGAACTATTAACAAAATCTAGAAAATTTCACCTACATGTTTATGTGCCTGTCCAGACCCCTCCTTTTAACATTAATCCTCTTTCAACAGCTTGCATGACTTCTCTTGGATGAATCCAAATAATTTCAAACTAACTACATCTAAAATAAAACTCATGATCTTCTAAGCATGCTCCTCTTAGAAAACACATTGCCATGTATCCAGTTTTGCAAGCAGAAACCTTACCACCTCCTTGCTCTTGCTCCATCTATCCAATCAACCACCAAATGCTGACAGTATCACATCCTAACTCTCACGTTTGTCCATGTCCTTCCATTTCTAGCAAACCCATCAGTGCCATTATACTCTAAGCTACCTTTGTTTTTCTAATTTGTTCTGTAAGATTAAAATCCTAACTCTTCTATTCCCATCTAGTCTTAGTTCCCTCCAAACAGTTTTACTCACTACGCCAAGAAGCTTGCACATATATGTATGCATGTCTAGATCTATGTAGCTATATATTGCATACAGTAATAATAAACATTTAGCACTTACCATGTATTTGGCACCCTTCAAGACACTTTACATATCCTAACTCATTTAATTCTCACCATAAGGTAGGTGCTATTACTTGTCCCCATTTTGTAAATGAGAAGAGACTGAGGCACAAAGAATTTAAAGATTCTGCCCAGGACCACATAATGGGAAAGCTGGAGTTTGAACTCAGTAATTTTAGCTTCAGTGTTAATGTTCTTTACCACTACATGATATTAACCCTCAATGAACAGAATCCCTTCTGACTTAAAACTCTTCAGGAATTTCTAAATTATTCCTAGAAATGACAGGGTCTAAATTCTGCCTGAAATATTCTTCCCTCCCACCGGTGATAAGTACTTCTCATCCTTTATATGCTTCCTTAATCACTACTTCTGTAGAGAATCTTTACATCAAATTAGTATTAGTAATTCCTTTGTAACATGTAGTTGTCTGTTAATAGCATTTATCACAGATAAAATTTTATATATTTTTGTAGTTATTCACCTAATTGGTGTCTTATCCACTACAGTATAAACTGTTATATCCCCAGTGTGTAGTATACACTGGTATATGGTACTCAATGTATATTTTCTGAAATAAAGAAAAAAAAAAGACAGGAAGGAAGGAAGAAGGAAGGAAGTAAGGAAGGGTAGGAGAGAGGGAGGGAGGGAGAAGAGAGGGAATTCTTAGAGTTGAAAAGGTCATAGAGGAACATTTTACAACTTTGCTCCAAAATCAAGAATTCCTTTTATAGCCTTTCCCTTGAACCATTACTCATTCTCTGAACAGTCCCAATGGTGGGTAATGCCATTTCAAGAAAAGTTGCTTTCATTGTTGGATGATTTTGAACAACTATTAGAAATTTCTTCCTTGGCTAGAGTTAAAATATGGCTCCATATACATTTCACCCACATGTTCTACTCTTCATTTTGGAGCCCTTGGAATACATTTTATCCCTTTTTCATATGGCAAATTTTCAAATATTTAAAGTTCTTATATTTCTCTCAACATATTCTTGTTCCCCAGCCTAATGGTACCTGATTACTTGTATTTTCATGACATAAATTTAGTAATTTTCTTTATGTGTTTTGAAGTCTTCTAAAAAATATTCTTTTCTTAATGTCAATTAATTTCATTTCTTGCCCTTAGTCAACATTTTAAAAACTCTGTTCAAAGTATATTAATTGGTTCCTCCCTCCTAACCCCAAATAAGTTTTCGTGTGAAAAGAAGTAGGCAAAACAGTATATTATGCTCTTTTCTTAAGAATTCACCTTTCTTTATAGAATAACATTAAATTTCTGAGAAGTCTTGGTGTAAAGTAACATGTTAGATTTTCCTTAATCTGGTTTTTCACAAGCATATATGATCATTCTTCTAGGGAAATATATCAAATTTTATAAGATATTTCAGAATACTGTTTGGAAAATATATAAATTCATGAATTAATCTCTATGGAATATTTATTATTTATAGATATGCCCTAGAAATTAGAAGTCTAAAGTAAACTATACTTTGTTACTAAATGAAATCCTGGGTTCTTTCTTTTTAACTCATGAGAAATAGTTGTATTATGTTAAGTGATTAGAGTATAAATTTTTTCTTATGTTTATCAGAAGAGAATGAAAAACAAAAGTAGAAGAAAATATATTTGCATATATTCATGGTAGAAAAATGGAAATTATTGTTATTGTAATACTTTTTATAAAATATGTTCTTAATAAAACTTATAAATAATACCCCGGAAATAAATGTTTTACTACTATTTCATTAGAAAGCTTTCACTCTTTTTATTTAAAAAATCCAAAACCACTGGCAAATATAAGAGCTGAACAATTTGCAATTCAAGTGGATTTCTAATGTTAAAACACTAAGATTCTGTGAGAAATGCGTTATAATAAATGTAAAACTTAGGACTTGTTTAATTGATAGAGTGCACTGTACTATATTAAGAACAGCAGCTATAAAAAATAGTAGTGAACTGAAAATTACTGTTTTTCTGTTATTTGGTATTAAATGACTAAAAGTCTCCTTTCATGAAGTATTTAATACATTTCATATCCTTTCTTGAGCTAAATACCACACTTATACTTACAAATGTTACTTAGCAATCTGAAATTAATTATGATGAAGAAATATCTCATTTTTTTCATATCTCCTGTTAGATTACTGTATTTCTACTATCAGTATAATATCTGCATAAGCAATTTTGAACATATGCAAACCAATATGTCTTTTATATTGCATAACAATACAACTGCATTATTTGATGTTAGTAAGCTGTGAAGAGACAAAAAAGAACTATCTTTGAGTTGATAAACTATCTGAACTCTGTGTCTGTTTTACTAATTAAAGAAAAGCTAACTGTGCTACATATCATTGGTGAAAGCATCTTTGAATAGAAAACATAAGCTATACAAACAAAAATGGTGGCCAAGAGCAATTGGAAATGTGACTTTTGTCTTAAAGTTATGAATGGTAACCAAATTTCATTTCAGAAATATTAACTCATTAAACAGATTTTAGATGTTGAAGATGTGTTTAAATAATGACAGCCTGAAGGAGCCTAAAGCAGTTCATTAAATCCATTGGAATTGGTGGTTTGATTTCATTTCCATCCAGACGGAGGTAGCGAAGGTGAGGTCCATAACTGAAGGAATCTTGTTCTGCAGGCAGTGTGGGAGGACATATTACAGAGACGTTCACATCTATGGAGACAAAGATGGCATGAACAAATGAATTAGAACAGAAGAGACCAGGTGTGAGAAGACCAACAAGCCATGGAACAGTCTCGTAGCGGGCCTAGCAGCCTGATCTGTGAAAGTGCCAGAGATACAAACCATTTTTGTCAAGTTGGAGGTATATCTGTCTTATAAAAGTAACCCTAAGAAAATGTGCAACATATATATAGTCATCTCACTCCGTATTCAGTTATACTTTGCACAGAGCACGAGAAAGGACATTTTGTTAAAAGCTATGATGGGGGCGCCTGGGTGGCTCAGTTGGTTAAGCGACTGCCTTCGGCTCAGGTCATGATCCCAGGGTCCTGGGATCGAGTCCCACATCGGGCTCCCGGCTCAGTGGGAAGCCTGTTTCTCCCTCTCCCACTCCCCCTGCTTGTGTTCCCTCTCTCGCTGTCTCTCTCTGTCAAATAAATAAATAAAATCTTTAAAAAAAAAAAAAAAAAAAAAAAAAGCTATGATGGAAGGGCGCCTGGGTGGTTCAGTTAGGCTAAACCTTTGACATCAGCTCTCAGGTCATGATCTCAGGGTCCTGGGATGGACCCTGCGTCGCGCTTCTTGTTCAGCTGGGAGTCTGCTTCTCCCTCTGCCCTCCCCCCTCTACTAGTGCGTGCTCTCTCTCTCTCTCTCTCACAAATAAATAAATAAAATCTTTAAAAAAAAAGCTGTGATGGAAATAAAAGAATACATCATTTGTTTTCTAAGCTTCCAGGTGAGATAAGGCATGCTTAGATTACTATAAAATGAGATGGGTAGTATTTAGAGTATTAGAAGTGGAGACAAAGGTTCATAGAAGGAATGGTTACATGCATGGGTAGATGGATGGATGGATGGATGTGTAGGTGGAAAATCAGTTTATTATTAGGGAAAGTGCTTAAAAATTAACTGAAAGTGCAAAATTTCCAATTAATAGTGTACGATGAGGTTTTTAAAAAGTACATGTAACCGAAGTTTACATATATAATACTTACAGAAAAGAACATTGCATCTTTATATTTAAGTGTATTTAATTAGAAAGGATATATTTGCCAAGAATCAAATTACAAAGATCCAAGCCAGGAAATATCTCATCAGCCTTTTCAGATGGCTAGGATGTGAGAAATCATGCACCTGTCTTGGATCAGAGCCCTTGGCATCAATGACTATACTGAAATTTAGGAGTATTCAGGAGAGGAAACCTGTTAAAATAGCAAAATTCAGACAAGTGTGCATTATAGCTGATTTCAACCATAAATCTGCATATTGCTTCTAAGTCTCGTTTGAAACTATTTTGAGAAAGAGGTCTTCCCTTAGAAGATGAGACCACCTAACTTTGGCAATGGCTTTCCTTTGAGCTTATGCTTACAGCGAGGTTGCTATGCTCTGATCTTATGCTATTTTGTGAATTCAACTTGCTAAAAATAGTGACTCGTAATGTATAGCAGTTTGTGTATATAAAGTTATCTTTCACATGCATTATTACCTTACCATCACACAGTGTTTTTCAGGCAATATGATTATTCTCCCTTACCTGGGCATTGCAAGTGGTTCAGACAGGTAAGGTAATGTGCACAAGGTATTTTAGCAAGTAAGGGGCAGAGCTGACACCAGCCTTGTCCTTTTCCTACTACGTAGGGTCCCTTGCCTCCTGGAGAGACCATGTCCCTTTTAATGTGCTACCATCCTTATTGCCTTGTGCCCCATAACCAATGCATGTCTGCATAAATGTAATGTGAGAAGCAAGTGTTCTAAATGTAGTTATATTTTCATAAATTAATTATGGTGTTTCTCAGAGAACATCACAAAGGACCTTATTTGAATAGATAACATTTTTGCCAAATTTAAAGTCCTTTAGATTGTCCTGAAGAAATAAATATTTACAACTTTTTCATAAGAAAAGGTCACCGTCCTATAAATTCTAAGAACTCTTCATATAAAAGGTATGTTTCTTGGAAATCACTTTATTAACAACTAGAGTAGATTATGCAGCCAGAAGAAATAAGTACTTTAACAGTTATTATTACACAGTGTGATATACCAGTGAGCCAATAATTCTAGCCAGGGAAATTCTTATTTTACATTTATTTTCTGGGAATATAGAAACGACCATGCCTGATATCTACATTAAGGAACAAATAAATCTCTCTTTGTTGTTGCTGTTAGAATTATTCTTACCTGGGTTGGTAGAAATTTTTCTAAAGTCTTGTATTCTGGAAATTGAAGAAAAATGTGCTGGGATTATACTGTATGAATAGGAAACAACACTTGAAATGAGAAGGACCTGATGTCAGGTCCTGTATTATATTTATTCTTTGTCCTTGGGCAAGTATCCTCACTTAGTTGACCCTCAGTTTCTTTCTTCAGAAACTCTTAGGGCGCCTGGGTGGCTCAGTTGGTTAAGCGACTGCCTTCGGCTCAGGTCATGATCCTGGAGTCCCTGGATCGAGTCCCGCATAGGGCTCCCTGCTCGGCAGGGAGTCTGCTTCTCCCTCTGACCCTCCCCCCTCTCATGTGCTCTCTCTCTCATTCTCTCTGTCAAACAAATAAATAAAATCTTTAAAAAAAAAAAAAGAAACTCTTAAGTTACCAACCAAGATTCTTGTGAGGATTAATCTGTGATTTTCAAAGTGTGGTCCTTGGACCAGCAGCATTAATACCTCCTGGGAACTAAATCGTTGGACCTACTGAGTCAGAAAATATGAAGGTGGGGCTGGCAAGCTATATTGTATAAGCCTTCCAGATGATCCTGATGCATGCTAAGGTATGAGAACAACTGAAGAACAGAAATATATGAGAAAACACTGTAAAACTTTTAAAAACGTGAGTGGAAGAAGAACAGAGTCCTGCTCTGTTTTTACTATGTAAGTGGCTGGTGTATGTGCCCAGCTGCGTGTTGAATTTTGCTATCTCACTCCTCAAGACCCTTTTTCTCAACTTCTCAGGGGGATCCCCAATTCACAAACAGGGATCTATGTGGAATCCCTTTAAATTCACTTCCCACATCAAAAACCTATGGGACTTCTGTTGCCAGATAAGGAATGCATGTGTAGAAGCACAGAACTTTCATCAGGAAAAAAAAATGTATATATTTAGGTCAATATTGACTGTTGCACTATCTGGTTCAGTGAAACAGATTCAGCGATTAACAGGAACTCTGGGGTGGAGCCACCAATCTGCACACTCTAAGGTTTGAGAAACCCTCTAATCTAGAGCAGAGACTTTAATTATGGTGGTTTCAAGCACCTGTAGTTTTTAGGACCAAGGTCCCTTTCTGATACCTCCTAAATCATACTCCTATTACTATGAATGAGGTTGTTTGTGCTTGGTACATTTTCCTAAATAAATCTACCCAATGAGGCAGAAATATTGGAATCTCCTCGGAGTAAAAGAAGATATATTTGGTTTCTCCAATGGATAATCACCCTTTGTAGATTACTAAAGTCCACTTTTCAATTTACAACTTGAAGATTTGAATTTCTTGGTTCATTAAGATTGTGTGTGAGAATAAATAGACAGAGACAAAATACTGAAAGTTGAAAAAAGAAATCTCAGGGCACATTAGTTGTGGGGGGGGGTGGAAAGACCAACAGTTGTTATTCTTAAAGAAAATATAGAATAAGTTTAATGACCATGAGCATTTCAATCAAAGGCATACCCTGATGATTACTTACTTTTAATTTTGTTATGATCAAGGTGAAGGTGCTGCAGATGAGCACTGATTCGGGGGACCTTTGTGAGTTGATTGTGAGACAGTTGAAGGTCTAGAATTGAGGATACATCAAATCCACTTGAAGGGAGCCCTGCATCTGATAATTTGTTGTGGTTTAGTCGCAGAAAGGCCACTTTGGGAATCACATTAAAATAATTTTCTGGTATTCCTTCAATGGAATTGTTGTCCAGAAACAGTTGCATTGTATTGGCTGGTAATCTCGGTGGCATATTCTTTAGAGCATTCTTGGCCATATTTAGCTGCATTAGGTTCTTGAGTCCCTTGAAGGTATCTCTCTGAAAGGCATTGTCTAGTAGTTTATTGTGCTGCAGGTCAAGAAGGGTCAGGTTCTCCAGATTGCTGAAGGTCCCCTGAGGAATTCTGGACACCTTGTTTCTGGCCAATTGTAATTGTTCTAAACTTCTTGGCAAAGGAGAAGGTACCTCCTCCAGCTCATTATCTTCCAGAAATAAGAAAAGCAGCTTCTTCAGTTGGCTCAGGGCTCCTTTTTCAATTCCATAGTTGGTTATTTTGTTCTTGTTTAGATTTATCCATCTCAGCTGGGTGGCATTCTCGAATGGCTTCTCAGGAATGGTCTCTATCAAGTTGTTCTCAAGATAAAGATACCAGATCCTTGAAGGAATAGGAGGGATTTCTTTGAGACCTCGATTTTCACAGTATAAAGCAGTAGGGAAACTAGGGGGACAGAAGCATTCCCTGGGACAGTCAAAGTCATGAACAGCCCAATCCTCTGGATCACTTACGTCATAGACCTGTCTCACACTTCGAGTCCATACAGTATCTGTTATGAATAACACCCAGATGATGAAACAGATTGTGGCTGCCATTATAGGACCTGGGATAAGGAATATAACTGTTAGATGTTTGACTATCTTGACCTTTAGAAGATTATGTGCACCAAAATAACCAGTAAACATTGTTTCTTTGAGGGAAGGTAAACACATGTCAACAACTTATACACAGATATCAATTAGTACACATATATTTAGTAGGAACTATATGCAAAGCATTTTGCAAACACTGAAACTGGCTCACTAATTTCTAGCTTTCTGGTTTTAACCCAATCACAATGAAAACTGAGAAATGGAAAGCAAATTTTAGGAGCTCTAAGTGCTTTTCCATCTTGGGCTATTTAATACAAGAAAGTTAACTGAAACCCGTAGTTGAATAAAAGAGTATAAAAAAAGTAATCTTTTAATAACTCAAATTGAGAGTCTGTGTTGTTTCTAAGAAGTAAGCATATGCTTTTACTTCTACTCCTAAATGAGCAGAACATCTGGATGAGATTTCACAGGCTCTTTGGCCCTTGAACCAAAGAAATAGAGAGATCAAAGAAGATTTTAGCAGTTTGTTGTGAAGGAAGGCTTTAAGATATGAAAAAAAATGTGTGATTAATCTCTTGCTCTGTTGCTCAACTTCTCTGGTAAGTTTTATATTGGGGTTTGGGGAAAAACTTCTAATATTATAAGTACAAAATCAAGTTGTTCAACCAGGGAATTTGGACTATGAACTCTATATCCCAATTTAGGCAAGTAATATATTCACTTATGGCATTACTGTGGTCGATAAGAAACAAAACAAAGCAAAGAACATGTTTAGGGAAAGATAGAGCTCCATTTTTTCAGAATGGCTGCTAATAAAGAATAGGTTAACACTTATTGGTATACGACCATCTCAAGGATATAAATGCTCCCCATTGAATATCAACAAGGTTATGGGTACAACAAACTGTTCTCACAGGAAAAATAATACATATATATATATAATATATATATAAATATAAGTTTTATATTTATATAAGTATTATATATATAAATTATATATAAATATAAGATTATGTGTACCAAAAAACCCATATATTATATATATATACATTATATATATATAAAACAGTAACATTCTGACCAATGTACATTTAATTCAATTGCTTGACAATAAGAACTGAATACATTTTACTGATTCTTCAGGAGAAAATAAAACAAGCATCATTTATGAAATGCTGATCTTTCCATTGTGCCACTAAATTGAGGGAAATGACAAGTGCAGAGCTGCTTCCGCAAGCTGTCGAATTTTTTACGATTGTAGAATTCTGCTCTGGTCATCTTCCAATAGAGACACATTAAAACATTCTTTTCTTCAGAATCAGGTTTTACTTTAGTTATTAAGCTGTAACCCTGCCTCTGATGAATCAGAATTTTGAATTCGTAACTTTAGGTTTTTAAAAGTGCAAGAAAGAGTTTACCTTGCTGTCCAGGAATATACCGTTGAGTCCTGTGTCTGGGTCTGAAGTTTGCTAAAACTCAGTTAAGGGGGAAAAAAAACCACACACAAAACAAAACAAAACAAAAACACCCCGTGACTAAAACGGTTTGTTTTTATTGTATGCTGTCAAACGTCCTATGAGAAAAAATAAAACCTACTCTGACCAGTCACGGTGAACACCTTTTGATCTATTGTTTCCACTTTGCCAGGGCTTCAGAATGCTTACCTCAGCCTTCTTGGATCTTCTTCTTCTCTTTCTATTGGTCACTGCTCATTCCCAGTAATGGATTGACCAAGGCTCCCCTGTCGTGTTTTTATGAATCCTCCCTAAAATATATGCATCAGTGGCTCCAACTTTAACCCTTCCAACAACCACAGCACCTCAGTACCTAGGCAGCTCAGCACAGGAAAACTGACTCTAAGCTTAAGAACCTATAGCAAAAATTCAGGGCAATTGTCACTCTGAAGTCACAGTTCCAAAGATGTTGTAATGGACTGATATCTAGACCTGTTCAGCCAGCAGGCAACGGAAGGCAGTTTTGATTTCAAGTATAACAAGAAGAGATTTTAAAGTGGTTTTTTTTTCTAGAAAATCTTTTTTAAAAATTGAATACAAAAGAAATAAGTGCTGATGTCCTTTGTTTCCATGGAAATATTTTATTCATTTCTCATTTAAAACAGATGCTGGAATTCTACTTAGAAAATATTGTGTGTGAGGGAAAGATAGAAAAACATATTTGAAAAATTTAAAAATGAAATCTGAGAAGCTATACCCGATGTTGGCACTAAATGTGGTGTTATGCTCTGTTTTATAGAAATAATTTTTGTATCTCTGGTTCCTATTGGGAGCTGTATTCCAAGTAATTATTAAAATGAGATTTTTTTTTCTCATTAGAACAGATGTTTTGCATTTAGTCCATTACAAGACATTCCGTTGTGCTGCTAGTGGTTTTCCTTTAACACATAGATCTGAGATAATGTCTTCTAGTTCTTATATTTGAGAAGAAGAATCGTTGTGCCATTTGAAGAAAGACATGAATAAAAATAGTTTTCAAACATTATTCGTGGATGGATTGTAGACATTTTGTTTTTCAAAACTTATCTTATTCTGAGGTCAGGAAGTTTAATTCACAAGACTCAGTAAGCACTGCTCACATAAGCAACATCAAAGATAGAGCACAGAGAAGAGGAGGGGAAGAGAGGGCTCTGGACCCAAAAGACCTTTCCTGAACCCCCACCTCCTGCCTCCTAACCATCGGCAAGTCAGTTAGGGCTCTGCCAGCTCACCACCGTACTGGACTACCTCTCAGGGTGGGCCCTACTTTGTCCTAAATGCTTATGGAAATGTTGGCCTTCCTTTAGCATTAGCTGCATGCTCTCAACTGGGAAATTCATTTAAGTTTAAGGACTTTTATAGGCTAAGATCTGATTCAGACATGATCTCTTAGTAGCTTGTACAGGTACACTTATCTCACATGTGAGTAAAAAATCAAGTGTGACTGGTTTTCTCAAAACAATGATTTCTCCGTTGTGGTTTAACTTTCCTCTCTCTTCCTAAACCCTCAGGATATATACAACAGATGATCTTCAAATCTGCACAGCCCCCTCCAGCTAGTCATCTCCTTTCTTTCTTAATTTTCTTTTTTAGCCAAATTACTTGAGTCATTTCTTGATTTGATGACACAAATGTTGCTGCATGTTCATTGTAGGAAAATTAAAGTAGCATCTTGGCTGCCTCCAATCTTCATTTCCTGTTCACCATGGCACCCATGACCCACCCACCCACCAAAAGGTGTCTTCTAATCCCTCTGCCTCCCTAAAACTGGTGTGACAAGAATCAGCAATCATCTTCATGTTTACTGATATATTGAAGCTTTTTAGTGTTTGGCTTACTTGACTTGTGACTTTTGACAATGTTGACCCACCCCTTTTATTAAATATTTCTCTTAGTTTCTATGACATTCTCTCCTAGTTTTCCCTTGCCTTTCTTTGTGAAATTTTCCCATTTATATCCTGAAGCTCTCTGTTTCCTCTAACATTATTTTAGAAGTGTTTCTAGCATTTGGAGCTGTTTGAGATTCTGTCTTCTGCTCTGTGCCCTTCTTGCTCTCTACACAGAAGTTTTAACCATTCCCTCTATTATGATGACTCCTGAGTCTTTATCTCTAGCCTAGCCTCTGGAAGAAGACATGCATTTTTATGTATGTATGTATATATATGTATGTATATATATATATGTATATATATACACACACACACATACCTGCTTTCTGGAACTCTCCTCTTGGTGCATCTCAAAGGCATGTTATAAAATGAAATTCACTGTCTCCCTTTACTTCTAACTGCTCTTAACATTTACTTTTGAGTGCTACTATCATCTTATTCAGTCTCTCAAACCAGAAATCTGGAAATCATTCTTAACTCTTCCTTTTCATTTTGTGAGCATATGAAAACAATCACATTTTAAGGACCCTGGGAGACATGATATAAATAAAAATGGCCATCTACAGTGCTTGCCAAATTTGGTATCATTGCTTCCAGACTAACAACACAGGATGTTTTCCACTGTCAGTATAATCTCTGTCTGCCTGTATCTTCATTTTTCCTATAGCAATCCAATCTACCCTCCTTTGATTACTGATTCCTGGAGGATGGGGACTTAAACCCTTCATTGGAATGCGTAAGTGGAAATTCAATACATGAAATTAAGACAATGGTGAGAATGTCTGAGTCATGCTAGCTGTTACAAGAATGAATGAAAGACTTTGCTCAGCCTTACGTGACTCTGCTAAGAGGGAGAAAGGTAGCCTAAGGTGTCATGATGTGGCTCTGGCATCACCTCTCTAATGACAGATTGATATTTTCAAAGTCTATGGGGCTTAGGATATAGTAGGTATTTAATAAATACTTACTGAATGAGTAAATGAACAAATAAACACAAAAGGAATATGCACCACTTTGATAGTCTTGAGTTTTTTGATTAGTATGACTATGTAAATAGAAACATGGCCAAGAGCGACGCTTGGTGGCTCAGTCAGTTAAGCGTCTGCCTTCAGCTCAGGTCATAATCCCGGGGTCCTGGGATCCAGCCCCAAGTTAGGCTCCCTGCTCAGCAGGGAGTCTGCTTCTCCCTCTCTGTCTGCCCCCCACCCTGTTCGTGCTCTCTCGCTTGCTTGCTTTCTCCCTCTCTCTCTCTTTCTCAAAATAAATAAATAAAATCTTAAAAAAAAAAAACATAGTGGAGAACCTTAGATATATGGAAAGAAGAAAAAAAAATGTGAGTTAGAATTTTGCTTTTGCAACTTAACTAGTTGTTAGAGCTTGCCCAGCCTATATGACCATTGTAAGCCTAAATCTACCGCTAATGTGCCAGCCCTGACTGCATTATGAAGGGTTGTGTGAAAATCAAATGATAATGGAGGTGATAATGTCAGATAAGTGTAGGAAAATTTCATAGTGAAAAAAGTTAAAGCCCAAGGAGCACTTACAAATCATCTCTTCAAACTCCCTCCTTTTACATATGAGGAAAATGAAACCCAGAAATTTCTTTCAGCCATGTGATATCGGCATCTTGGTCTCGCCTACCTGAGGGAAGTCCTTCTAGAAACTTGAGGTGGGGCTAAAGTGTTGTTATTGCCATTGTTCTTTTAACCTCTTTTCTTCCTTTTGGCACTTTTCAGTGTTTCCTATTTGCTTATCTTGCTTCTACCTCTTGCTGTTAAAAGGTATGTGTTGGGGGGGAGGGGTTGCTAAATTGTCTTAGACTGGGGTATTCATCTTGTCACATTCCTTTTTTTTTTAAGATTTTATTTATTTATTTGTCAGAAAGAGAGAGCGAGCGAGCACAGAAGCAGGGGGGGAGCGGCAAGCAGACAGGCAGACAGGCAGAGGGAGAAGCAGAATCCCCACTGAACAAGGAGCCCGAAGTGGGACTCGATCCCAGGACTCTGGGATCATGACCTGAGCTGAAAGCAGATGCTTAACTGACTGAGCTACCCAGGTATCCCTCTTGCCACATTCCTGAAGACCACTGACATTTTAAAAGAGAAGGCAATACATGAGGATATAAAAGACATGAAACTCTAGTCCGAGTTAGCCTTGTTTGACTAAACTCAGTCATATAACTTAAAAATATGAAAGGTATCCACTAAACTATATAGCTAACACACACACACACACACACACACATCTATAATTTAAAATCGTTCTCAAAATAATACATTTAAAACATAGTAATGATACTCTTAACTACAAACCTGGTAAGACAGCAATGCCCCAGTCCATCCACTCCCCAAGTGTAAGCCCCACTCCCAAGAGGCCATACTTGCAAAGCTATTACGGATTTCTTTTAATGCTAACCTTAATTTTCTTGCTTGGATTATTTTTGTTTGAAAGCAGTTTTAAACAGCAACTATGAGATAAAGATTTAGCATATTTGCTTTGGCCTCCTCTTTACCCCACCCGTAGCCCTGATTCCTTTCAATAACCCATAATGTATGCACTAACTTTGATTAAATAAATGTTTACTGCATACATTCTTGTGCAATAGAAATCTTGTTTGCTACCGAAATGGTGCAGAATTATTTTAATTCCTTCATTGTACTGCATTTATTTGCTATATATATTAAAACTATATATAGTATATTCTACACACATATACAACTATTCCGCTAATACTTTCTAAAATCTCAAACAGAATTGTAAAACCATTTTGAAGACTTTTTTACACCTACTGAGTAGGGGCAACACAGTGTGCCAGTTAAAAGCCAGACCTGCTTGGGTTTGAATAAATCTCTGCCATTTAAGAACTGAGACTTTGAACAATTATTTTTCTTGGCCCTAGTCTCCTCATCTGTAAAGTAAGGATGATGATGATGATAATGTATTAGTAATAATAGTGATAATACCCCCTCAGAGGATTGTTGTGAAATTTACATGAATTAGTATTTTTAAAACATGTAGAGCATTATAAAAACATTAATAAATAAAATCAGACATATCAGGTTCACTTTCTCCTGGGAGATACTGCCCCTGGAATTCCATATGCTCTTGCTTCAACCTAGTTTGCTCGTTGTTGCAAACCAACCTGAGCAAATTTGGCAGTTGATAATTTTTAGGCTTTTTCACAGCACATTTCAGTTGTCAGGTAGTTAACGGGGCTCTCTAATCCTCGTTCACAACCTACAAGGAGGTGTCATGTTTGATGGAAATGAGTTCAGCTCGCTTGTATCTTACATAACAGGCATTTATTGGCAACAAGTGTTAGAACATTTATGAAATGAGTCTTAATTATAAGGTTTCTTCAAAAGTTCACTAAGCTTACCTAAGGTGTGGATTAAAACTAACACAAAAGTCACACTGTCTCTGCTCAGGTACGGTCTTTTAGAGTACATTTAGGAATAATACAATCCTTGCTCTGTAGGCCTGTGGGATTGTCGTAGTCCTGGGCTTCCTTTCCTCGCCTGCTGTGTTAGATCCCTTGTTATTTCCTGGATCTCCTGTTCTCTTCTTTCTTGGTTAATTCCACAGGGTTGGTGGACAACAACAGCCTCTGATAACTTCCTGAGATACTGTGTTTGGTTTTTTTGTGAACTCACATGTATAAAAATGTGTTGATTCGGCCCACCCACTTAACTGGCATTTTGACTGGGTAGAATTCTAATTTTAAAATAACATTCCTTCCAGGTTTTGAAGATATTCGAAAAGATAACTGGTTTGTTGCTTCTGGAGTTGAAATTAGAAAAGTTGATAAAATTGTAATTTTCAGTTTTCAGAATGTGACCTTTACTTGTTCTTTGAAAACTTTTGAGAATTTCCTTTCATCTTCAGTCTGAACTTCTGCAACAATATGCCTTGAGAGAATGTATTCAACCCCCACTGGGACTCATGGAGTCCTTTCAGTCTGGAAGTTCATGTCCATATAGTCCAACCATTTTTTTTTTTTTTTTTTTTTTTTTTAAAGATTTTATTTATTTATTTGACAGAGACACAGCGAGAGAGGGAACACAAGCAGGGGGAGCGGGAGAGGGAGAAGCAGGCTCCCCGCCGAGCAGGGAGCCCGATGCGGGGCTCGATCCCAGGACCCTGGGATCATGACCCGAGCCGAAGGCAGACGCCCAACGACTGAGCCACCCAGGCGCCCCATAGTCCAACCATTTTTTCTAAATTTTTTGGGTAAGTCTTAGATAATGCACCTCCTGGTTAGATTGTCTGATTCTTTTATCTCTTCTACTTTCTTTTCAAAGTTTTGTGAGCTTTCTGACAGATTTCCTTTTATCGTATAACCTTTAAAATTTCTGTAACATGTATCACGTGTTTCCTTTGCAAACCTGTCCTTTGGTTGTTCCTTTCCTAAAGCATTCTTTTGTTTTATGTAATTACTATATTCTCTCATCTCATTCAAAACAAGATTAAAAACAATAAGGTTTTCATAGTATTGTGAGTTTCTTCTGCTCCGTGCAATAGTTTTATTTCCTTTGATTTCTCTCTCTTTTTTTTTATTGGTTTGGTTTTGGCCCACATAGGTATTTCCTATTGGAGGCTTTCTGCACATATCTGCTGGTGCTTTGCTGAATTTCAATGCTTAAGGGAAAAGCACTAGTAATCTCACTGGAAGATTTATGAGAATTGATGGCATTTGTCGGCTAATGACCAGGAAGGCATTTTCCCCACTGCCCCCCCCATATATATTTTTATTTCACATACACTGGATGTAAATTGAAAAAGTCAACACTTAGTCTTCTTAGTGTCCTTTTTTATAAATATGATTTTTTATTAATACTACTAACATGAATTGTTTCTGTTATGAATAAATGGCAAGTAACCTTCTATCTGCAGTTTAGTCTTTGTATCTGAAGCATCCTGAGGCTCTGTTGTCCAAAATTGATCTGAAACTAGTAGTAAATCCTGCCACTTATAAGCTATTTATGTTTTGATTCAACTTTAATATTTATGACTCTCTAGAGTAACAGTTGCTCCAAGACTCTACAAGAAGACTTTCATTACCTAATCAAAAAATAAACATATAAAACTACCTCTGTCATTCTTGGATAAGCTGTTACCAACTACCCAGAAGCACTCTACTGTAGAGTTACTTTCTTCTAGCTTCTCAAGCTCTCTCCATTTCTAGCAAGTTAGCCTTCACATCATCAGCTTTTAGATGATACTAAGGTAAAAGAAGGTAAGCAGCTTGAAAGCCCATCAATTTAAAGCTCATCTCCAAAGCATTTTAGAAAAGGTGCCTTACAAGGCAACATTTCTTCAGAAGGCTGAGAAAATACTACTAGACTCATCATGTCTCCAGTGACCTTGAGCAGATTCATGAGCACATATGTGTATTCTTGCTCTCCTTAGCTTCTTATCAAACTGCCTTCCAGGCCTGTCCCAATCTGAGCTGGGTTGTTGCAGTATCCATTCTCAGTTGGTTCCTGCAGGTCATATAATGTAAATTATAGTTCGATTGCATGTATCCTTGCCCTCTCAGTTGGTCATCGAGAAAGCCTCTGGGAGGTCACAGGTGACACTGAATGGAGGGACAGCAGTGTCACAGGGTTACCACTTATTTGGTCCTATTCCCACTTATATCACATACTAATTTCTTAAAAGGGTAACAATTATTTATTAAATGTAGCGTGCCCTTGTTTAGAAAAGCTAGGAGTTTAATTCTCTTATTAAGGCTTACCCCACCCTACATGTAGCAAACTGATTGGGTGACGTTCTTTAAACGTCATTTAATCTGATGGGAGTGACAAGTAGCAGGATCACTGTGACCTCAACTGTCTGGAGAGCTTTCTCTTGACCTGGGACAAACTCACATCTTACAGCTTCTCAGCACCGGACTCATATGTGGCCTCCAAATTCAAAGAGACTCTCCATGTTCCCAGTGGCAATGGATATATGGTTCAGCAAATTGTCTTCACTTTAGATAAATATCCCAAAACCATACCCCTAAACCTTTTAATAAGTCAGTGTCTTGCAGCCCTATGGTCTGCCATTATACAGTTGACCCTTGAACAATGCAGGGGTTTGGGGTACTGACACCCCCCCCCCCCGCAGTCAAAAATCTATGTATAACTTCTGGCTCCCTGATAGCCTACTATTAGTCTGGAAGCCTTGCCTGTAACATAAACAGTTGATTAACATATTTTGCATGTTATATGTATTATACATTGTATTCTTACAATAAAATAAGCTAGAGAAAAGAAAATGTTATTAAGAAAATCATAAGGAAGACAAAATACATTTACAGTACTGCATTGTATTGGCTGGAAGAAATCCATCTGTAAGTGGACCTGCGCAGTTCAGACTCAAGTCGTTCAAAGGTGAACTGTATTTGTCTCCAGTGCTCTGGCATTCAAGCGTCTAACCAATATATCCAGCTAATAAAGTTTACCCTTTAGATTGTATCACATGACGTTTTGTGAGATGGTATTTCTTCAGACCAAAATGTAGTTCCACGCCAAGGAGTTAACACAATCCAGAAACAGTATGGGCAAAATTATATTGCTTTTCCTGTCAGTGAAAAGAAAACAGACTGCTTTTAGTGATTTTGTTTATTGAAATAGAGGAAAATGACATTATTCGGATCAGTTGCTTCATATAAGGTACTCAGAGCTGTAATGCCTCGGACCACATACCAAACGGCAGCTACAACAGGAGTCGCCTTCTAATTAAACTTTGGAAAAATCCGTTTTCATCCTGCAAAACTATCCTTCCGCCACCACACACAATTAAGAATCTGCCTAGAGTCATTAACTCTGTACATTTAAATCTTTGAAGGTGGCACTGATATTTCTGATTCTTTTATTGAAGTGGTATTACTATTAATTTAATATTTTTATAGTGGCAGAAAGCTCTGTAATTTCCACCTTGGTCTTTCCAATCAGAACGGTCCATTTTTCTCAGATTTCACATCCGGCATGAAGAATCAGTCCCTTTCTGAAGTCATCTATTCCAACTGTAAGTAAAAGAATTTAGGAAATAAATACAAGAAGGGTATGGGTTGGGCAAAGGTAAAGTCTTCGCCTCTCATCTTAACATCCCCAAACACTTACTCGTGGACTTGGACTGCAGAAGTGCCCTGTGTGCCCAGGAATTAGTTTTGCTTCAAAGACACATTTTTTTCCTCAGGACACTGTTACTCTGATAATGACCTCTGGTTCCTTTAGAAGAAGACTAGGTTAAATAAATAAATAATAAATAAATAAATAAATAAATAAATAAATAAATAAATAAGCACACACTTATGATATCATTACAAAGTACTTATTTAAGACAACATATCCTCTCTCTGCTTTTGGGAGTTCTAGATCCATGATTTAACTGAGGTTTAAAAATTCAGTGAAAGGGGCGCCTGGGTGGCTCAGTCGGTTAAGCGGCTGCCTTCGGCTCAGGTCATGATCCCAGGGTCCTGGGATCGAGTCCCGCATCGGGCTCCCTGCTCCACGGGGAGCCTGCTTCTCCCTCTCCCTCTGCCTGCCTCTCTGCCTACTTGTGCTCTCTATCTCTCTGTCAAATAAATAAATAAAAAAATCTTTAAAAAAAAAAAAAAAATTCAGTGAAAGGCAGAAATTCTCCGTCATATGTAACGATGGCTCATCCAAGGCGCTGATGAACAGTTCTGGAGGATTTTTTATTTTACCAATCAAATAGCTCCACAGAGGTCTTCAGATCTCTTTCCTTCCCAGATCTCTAATTCTCAACTGGCCATTATTAAGTGAGGCTCTTTCAGCAAGCAAAGGAGCTTCAGTGGGATCGGGGATCATAAGCACTCCTACTCATCTGGATCGTATTGTATAATCCCTATTCCAATTCTCAGGAGGCCCTCTGCTTCCAGATCAATGCTCTAACTTTTTATAAAGAAATAGGATGAATAGTGCATTAACTCCAATTCAGAACATGTATGTGCTTGTTTGTCTTTTTTTTTTTTTTAATTTTAGCTCTTATCTTGCAATGGAAAGAAATAAGACCTTTACATTTTAAAAATAATTTTATGAAGCCCCTATACTTTAAGCCCTAAACTTGAGCTGAGAATTTTTGGAGTTGAGCTTGCCATTCTCTCTTTTCCGGGTGTTCCATGGGCTTTTAGAAGCAGCTGCTCTACCCTTCAATACTATTTCATGGCCTTCATACTTTCCTATGACAATAGCTATGTGGCTTTGCTCTCAGGAGCTGTGTCCTTTCAGGTAACTACAGGAGATATGTCCCATTTCTGTGGGTCACTGTCTTCCAGATTCTCATCCCTGAATAATTTCAAAGTTTTGACTGCCATTTACTTAAGCTATGCAGATAACCAATTGTGAGTTCCCCACATTTCCCAACAACCTGATGTCAATAATGGATATCTGGTATTGATACCTTTTTCTACCAGATTCCTAGGCTATAAGCACCATATAGCAATTCTAGGTGTTGTAACAAAACAAAAAAAGCGGGGGGGTTTGAAAGTGATAAGTGGAATCATGTAAATGAGAGGAGGCTGGAAGACTGGACTTGGAAAAGAAGCAGAAGAGGGGCTTCTGGGTGGCTCAGTCTGTTAAGGGACTGTCTTCAGCTCAGGTCATGATCTCCAGGTCCTGGGATTGAGCCCTGCATAGAGCCCCACATCCAGCTCCCTGCTCATCAGGGAGTCTGCTACTTCCTCTCCCTCTGCCCCCCCCCCTCATTTTCTCTCTCTCTCAAATAGATAAATAAAAACATCTTTAAAGAAAAAGCAGGCAGAAGATAAGGAGGTTCTTAGAAAAGAGAAATCTGGCCCAGAAATCATTGCCATTATGCTGACCATCACTGGAACCAGAGGGTCCCACAGACAGACTTCACTGGGAGCCTTCCCTTGGATCCTTCGCTAGGGGTCATTGCAGATGAATTCTAGGCTAAGAACAGGCATCTACTTGGCTAAGACTGCCACAGGTTCCACCTTGGCTTTATGAGGGCAGGAAGGCAAGAGATACTTAGGGGCGACTGAGCCTCACTCAGATTACAATCAAGAGCAGTTCCTTACACGTAGGGAAAGAGTTTGGAACTGAAACAGATGGAGAAGTGACTGTCTTTTACTCAGGGAGATACAGCTGCCTGAATAAAAGCATAAATTAGATGTTTTTCAGCACAGGAGACTTTTCCACAATTTGTCCCTTGCTTCAGGATTCCCTCTTTCGATGGGAACCCCATGCTGAATCCATAGGCCCTCCGCTATAGTCTTACCCAGACTTGCAGTTTTCTGAATTTACTGTTGTATCTTCACTCCAAGCCTTGCTGGTGATGCTTCCTCTACCAGAAATCCTCAGACCACCCATCTGTCCATGAACACACTCAAATGCAGCATTACTTCCTCAAAAGGGTTTTCAGTACTTTGATCCTGCACAGGTAGAAATAAGCACATGCACCTGTAAGAAACTACTGTACCCAATGTACACTCAGTTCCAACTAAAGCCATGTACAGTTGTTTCTACATCTGTCTTCTAGGATATAAACTCTTTAATGCCAAACAAGTTGTTTTTTTCATTTTTTTTATTAACTAGCATTGTGCTGGCACATCATACGTGCTCATTAGATGCTTATGTGATGAAAAATAGGGATTAAATTTGGTTGGGCTCTCATAGCCCTCTTAGTCAACCTTTAACTCCCTACACAATAATTTTAAGTTACCGTCCCCCTTGGGCGCCTGGGTGGCTCAGTTGGTTAAGCGACTGCCTTCGGCTCAGGTCATGATCCTGGAGTCCTGGGATCGAGTCCCGCATCGGGCTCCCTGCTCAGTGGGGAGTCTGCTTCTCCCTCTGACCCTCCCCCCCTCTCATGTACACTCTCTCATTCTCGCTCTCTCAAATAAATAAATAAATAAATCTTAAAAAAATAATAATGTTTAAAAGTTACCATCCCCCTTGAATTTTAAGCATCTAATTCTTTACTCTTTTCTCCATTGTAAGAATTGGTAATGAAAAAAAAATTTAATATTATTAATAATTACTGTATTTATCCTTTATTTCAATAGGAATTCAATTCTGGTGACTAGAACTACTCTTGGGTTTCGGTATTCCAATTAATTATTATTATTTTTTAAGATTTTATTTACTTAGAGTGGGGTGAGAGGCAGAGGGAGAAGCAGGTTCCCTGCTAGGCAAGGGATAGGACATGGATCTGGATCCAAGGACTCTGGGATCATGACCTGAGCCAAAGGCAGATGCTTAACCAACTGAGCCACTCAGGTGCCCCTAATTAATTACTTTCTTATAGATAAGTTTTTCCCTTTTTTTTTTTTTTTTTTTGCCAAATACTTCTACTTCTTAAAACTTTAAAAATAAAAATCACCTCTGAATAGGGACTTTTTGCATTTCCCTTGAGATTTAAAATATATTAGAGCAGAATAGTTTTAAGTAAAAACACTACGGTAACAATAATGTGTAATTGAACACTTACCACTGACTTTACACAAAGGATTTCAGTGGGAGCTGAAGTATACGGTTAGGCAGGCTCCAAAATCAGATGCCCAACAGGATGTGACTTTGGGTGATTACCCAATCTTCTTCACTAGTAACAAGGAGGCAATGATGACACTCACCTCATTGGTTGGTTGGAAGATTGGGGATAATTTATATGTAAAACATTTAGAACATAGGTAATCATCAAAGGTTAGCTTTTCATACCTATCCGAAGGAGTAAGAGAGTCAGAATGCCAGAAAAAAACAGTCTAATTGATGTTAGAAAAGCTGGTTCATGAAATGTTCCTCATGCATATCTTAATGAAATCAGGAAACTGGTGTTCTATTTGTTTATTTAGCCAGACTTTGAGTGTGGATGATTCTGTTAATTGTTCATAAAGGCCTCCCTCATATTTTACTATATTTTGCATTTTTTCCCATTCACCTTTCTTGTGTCTCTCCTCATGAACAATACCTTTAATGTAATTAATGTACACTGTTCTGTTTGCATTTGTCCTGTAAAAAGTGTATTTGTTGTATGAATGCATTTTTCATTTATATAAATGTTATTGGGTATGTATTATTTCCTTTTTTTAAAAACAGCAATTATTTTTATGATTCAACCTTATAATGTGTACATCTTGTCACTACTTCTAATTGAGACCCTGGCTTTTTCTTTAGGAGATATTCTTTGAGAAACAACTAAAATGTTGTATAACAGTGTTCTTTTCGTTTTCTCGTTGGAACAGTCATTCATGTTCCTGGCTAAAGAGGACATCCATATTTTCCATATTCATAGTTTTGGATAAGATGCTATTTCTTTTTCTATTGAAAGAATGCCAGTCCTAATTGAAGCTTAAGAAAGAAGTTATCTAAGAAACCAAAAAGGAAAAATGTGTGGTGCTATTATATGGCCAGAATAGTAAAGTAGTGAAGTATTGTCACAAAAACCTAATTTTCTTGCGTGTAACTCTTGAATAAAACAACAAAAAAAATGTGTTTGTTATTCTATGTTTGGTCCCGTGTAGTAATGGAGATTCCAGAAACAACTGTGAATTTCATTTATTGAATCTGAACAAATAAACTGCAAAGATGGTAATATAGCCAATCTTTCTCCATCCTCAATCCACTAAATTAGGGAAGCAGAAATAAAGCTGTTGCATTGTGAAGGCCTCAGTCTGATGCCTATTGTTCTTCAGCCAATGTGCTTAAAAAGACATCTGCCAGTAGTATGAAGGAAAACGTATCAACTTTTTTTTTTTTTTTTGCATTACAGAAAATCTCATCACTAATGTTTACCTTTCAGGAGCAAACTGGTTTTTCCAATTTTGTTTATAGCAAAATTTGGTTTTTCTTCCTGGTGAAAATATGAATGAAGCAGTATTTAAATGAACAAAAGAAAAAAAAACAGGAAAAAAAGAAACTGATTCAGAATTTAATAAAGAAAAGAAAATATTTAATTTATTTATATTTTAATTCCCATTACCTATCAACATCAATGCTTCAGAAAGTTCAAGGAGGATAAGGATTTTGAAATGGTCATTGTCTTTGCTCACTTACTTTACTTGTAATTAATTTTAGAATTTGGCAATAAGTGATGCCCTTAATATAAGCTGTTATTTGGTGAAGAAAAACAATGTAAGAGATTTGAATAAAAGTAATATTGGGGAAAGTCTTTGATTATGTGGCCACTGGAGACTGTTTCTTTTTTTAAATATTTTATTTATTTATTTGAGATAGAGTGAGAGAGAGCATAAGAGCAGGGGGTGGGGGCAGAGGGAGAAGCAGACTCCCCACTGATCAGGGAGCCTGAAGTGGAAATCAATCCCAGAACTCCAGGATCATGACCGAGCTGAAGGCAGATGCTTAACTGACTGAGCCACCCAGTCGCCCCCGAGCCTGTTTTTAGGAGGAGAGATGTCACAATATTTCTGTTCTAGATCAATATAAACTCAAGCTTACAGTCATTTAGAAATGGCCATGATTTACCCTGGTAAGTGCTGTAAAAGACACAAGTGATACCGAAGAGACGTTCTGCCATGGAGTTCATCAGAGCTCAGGTGTCAAGCCCTGCCCCATCCATCTGCCAGTTACTCAGTCAGCCAGACTAATTCGTTGTAATGAGCCCCCTCAACGTCTCTGTGCCATCATCTGTTTTTAAGGTTATTATGAAATAATTATATGTGTAAGTACAAAATATATGCTAAGGTATTAGAGGAGCTTGGAATACATTGTCTTTGAAACAATTCTTACATTTTGTGACTAAAAATGTCACATAATCACAACTTTTCCCCAAATCCAATTCGAATAGCTGTGTTTTCTTATATTTGATTTTTATAATAGAAAGGTCCCATGGAATGATAGCTACCACATTATTTTAACCGTGTCTATTGATTCTGGAGATCTTATTTCTAGAATCCTTAACATGTCAGTCTGTGTGTGTGTGTGTGTGTGTGTGTGTGATTGCTGTTCTTAAGATGGATTTACCTTACAGAACCAGATGGGAAAGTCCAATATCAAATTAAAATTTTATGAAAGCTTACATTTTCCACTTCTGCCTGGGGAAACATGATCCGCAGGGCCCCAGGTGGTAACGGTATCAAATGACTATATCTAAAGCCCTTTGAAATAGTCTCTGCACATTGAAATCAAACTTAACACCTTCACAAAAGGGCTGATAGACATCAGGTTTTCAAAATATATTTTTCTTTGCCTCTCCAAACTACAAAATAGTTTTTTCACATTTAGCAAAAATTGTGTAGTAAGCTCAAGCATTTTGTTTATAAAGAGAGCTGTATTCAAAATTATGCGGTTGTTATTATATTCACCTTTTTATGTTTCCCGGTATAGTCAAAGTTATTCTTACATCTGCTTGGAATTTGGTTAAAGAGAATTATTAGAGAAAAAAAAAATCTGAAGGGAAAACTGAACAAACACACACACTTCATAGAAAGAAAATTTCTTGTAAAGTAAAGCTATTGGACTCTAAAGTGACTTGGCCAAGAGTACTTGCAACTAAGCATTTTGTTTTTCCTCTCAGGCAGAGAATTGCAGATTTTATTTGAAATATTAGAAATCTAAAAAGAACTGGCCACATGATCCACTATACATTTCACAAGTTTCTCCCAAGCCAAACAAATTAATTCCAAATAATATTTTCATCCAAAGGACAATAAATACTTTCACTGTTAAATTCATTTTCAACAGTTCAAAAAGCCTCCAACTTGTTGGCTTTGTAAATTGACAACTCACTCTCTACACTTATTTCTAGGATTTTAGCTCAAATGCATAAACTGGATGAGAGAATATGTGAAGTTCTTGGCTTTTTAAGTTTTTATTAACGGTCAACTAATTGCACTGCTTTTAACCTATGCGCTCTATGAATATTAGAGAAAGTGCCCCAAAGTCATTTAAATATACACCTCACCCTTTACTAAATTCTTAGAAGGACAATGACCTAAATTCACACTTCAAAAAGAATGTCTTCTGTAAATAATCCAAAAAGAAAAAGAAGCACATTTTTAAAGTGAAAATTTCTACAGAAACTTTCAATATCCTTTCAGCAGCCTTACCTAAGGGATTCTTAAAATTTAGAATCAGCCAGGAAGATTGTCGAAATTTCATGTTCCTGAGCCTTAATTTTTGAAATTCTGACTTGGTAGGTTTGAGACAGAGTCCAGGGATCCGCACTTTCATTCTGGCTCCAGCACAATGATCATTCAGATTGCCCAACCACAGCACTCTGAGCCAATGTGCTCTAGCTGTTTAATTAAATTGTGATTCCTGATCTCAACCGTAATCTTTTCCCTTGTGCTTCCTGGGAAAGCAGGGCCTACAGCAGCGGTCTTCAAAACTGTTTGTTTTTTTAGCTATATTTTAATCTGTGGTTAAGGAGTTACTTAGGGTTGAAGGGTTGAGAACAGCATAGAATTTCAGTCTGTCACCTCTGAAATATAGCCTTGTTGTCCTTTAAAATTTAGAACTTTCCATAGCCTATGAGAAGGGAGAGAAAAATAGAGAAACCTTGAATTTACACTCTGCCAATTGGCTGCTATACCAATGTTGGGACAGTAACAAAAAACCTGCATCGTTTTCTTTCCATTTTCACCAGATGGAATGGATCATAGCAATCCGTTTGAAAAGCCCCTCGGGCTGGGTGGAGTGTGCTGTAGAGAAGCTCGACTCCCAGTGTTGACAGGATTCCTATTTGTAGGTATTGCTTCTATCTCTCTGGAAACTTAGAGACATCACTGCAAAAGGCATTCATTAGTCTTTACCATTAATCCATTTTGCTCATTTCTTTGTTATCATGAGCTTATTCCCTGGGCACAGAGAAAGGAAACTTTACTCTTTTTCCAACTGGTCTAGCACAGCAGATGCTTTGGCACACTTAGCAGATTTCAACTGCAGGTGGGATGGTACTTTGGGTCCCCCAAACCCAGCACATTTCTTGGCAAAAGCGTTATCCTCAGTCATAGTTTGAATAAATGGAGAGAAACATCTCTTCCGAAGAACTCATTCTAAATGGCTGGATAAGCAGTTATGTAAACAAGCTTAGTACAAGTTACAATGGGGTGTATGGCAGGAGGCGGTGGTGAGTGTCAAGGGGCTCAGATGAAGGAAAGAAAGGGGAAAAAGGCGAAATAGAGAAGGAGAGAGGGAGGGAAGGAAGAAGTTCAGAGAAAGAGATTGTGGTTTGAGTTCATGATGGGAGAAGAGTAATGGATTTGAAGAAAAAGGGACATTTAAGGCCCCACCTAAAGCCTTCTGACATAGGGGTGTGAAAGTGGGATGTATTGAGTAGTGAGTGTTTAGACTGGGTCTTAAAAAGGGTGCTGTTAAATGTCCACAATAGCCAAACTGTGGAAACAGCCAAGATGTCCATTGACAGATGAATGGCTAAAGAAGATGTGGTATATATATATACAATGGAATATTATGCAGCCATCAAAAGGAATGAGATCTTGCCATTTGCAACGACGTGGATGGAACTGGAGGGTATTATGTTGAGTGAAATAAGTCAAACAGAGAAAGACATGTATCATATGATCTCACTGATATGAGGAATTCTTAATTGTAGGAAACAAACTGAGAGTTGCTGGAGTGGGGGGTGGGGTGGGAGGGATGGGGTGACTGGGTGATAGACACTGGGGAGGGTATGTGCTCTGGTAAGCGCTGTGAATTGTGCAAGACTGTTGAATCTCAGATCTGTACCTCTGAAACAAATAATGCAATATATGTTAAGAAAAAAAAAAAGAAGAAGAAGAAGGTAGCGGGAGGGGAAGAATGAAGCGGGGGAAATCGGAGGGGTAGACAAACCATGAGAGACGATGGACTCTGAAAAACAAACAGGGTTCTAGAGGGTAGGGGGGTGGGAGGATGGGTTAGCCTGGTGGTGGTTATTGAGGAGGGCACATTCTGCATGGAGCACTGGGTGTTATGCACAAACAATGAATCATGGAACACTTCATCTAAAACTAATGATGTAATGTATGGGGATTAACATAAGAATAAAAAAAAAAAGGGTGCTGTTAGAATTATTGCTGATGAACACCTCACAGATACGGTTACTCTGTATTTGGCCAATAGAGGTTCTTTAGGGCATGAAATATGGTTTGGAAGGAGCCAGAGAACATTCAACAAAACAGCTTGCATTGAGCACCTCGGGAGTTTGTTATAAAGGACAAATTTCCCTTCTTTAACATTTTGGAGTAGATGATGATAAAAACTCAAATTTATTAGCTGTGGTAGGTTTTTTTGTTTTGTTTTGTTTTGATTTGGTTTTTTTTTGGAAGATGATGCTCAGAGTTTGTCCTCATCATTTATACCACTCTTGACTTCAAATGTGCAATCTTTACAGTATGTGACAACAATTAGAATGGCATCATGTTTTACCATTTAAGTAGATGATTCCATATACTTTTGATATTTCTATCAAATCTCTTTAAGTGATATTATCTCCCTTTTAGGAAGATTCTATGAGGATGAGTTCCATGGGGAGATGGGGGAGGTCTGGGGTTGAGGAAGGGGAATGGTACTAAGAGATCATAGATTTCAGTTCAGAAGGAGTAAACAAATAAGAAATGCCCCTCAGATCAGAGAGAACGTGTAAGAAACTATGGGCCCCTTGTAACATCTAAATGTTTCTCTCATATTTTGCCTACCTAATCACTTAAGACACTAAGTCACAAAGTTCTCTTTACTGTCTAGTAAAAAACATAAAAAGCAAACCAAGGCTAATTTCTGGCAGGGAAGGCTTTTAGAAGAGCGTTTGAAGAATTTACATGTTTCTACTCTTCAGTTATTTAGCATTCAGGAAAGGGACACATATCCTGGTAAAACTGGCATAAATATCCTAAACAACTGATCCTTTTGTGGTTTCTGTAAGAAAGAAAAAAGGCATTATAGAAGATCTCCCCTCACCAAAAAGGAAAAAGGTTTTGTGTCATCTTTAGCATTTGCTCATATTTAATTTACACTAATAATGAACTTATTTTATTTCTCTGGATGGAAATGTCAGATAATCTTTTTTTATAATATGAGAAAACTTGATGGATTGCATGTGGAATAAGAAATCTGGCCTCCATCAAGTTATTTCTATTTATTGTAATTTTTGGACATCTGTTTTTTCTCTTAGCTTTTCAATTTCCCGTACCCAAGGAGAAAAGGATCTTGAGTGATGGCCAAGAGCTCACCATGTCTCAGGGGCACCTCGTGGCTCAGTTGTTATGTGTCTGCCTTCAGCTCAGGTCATGATCCTGGGGTCCTGGGATTGAACCCTGCATCAGGCTCCCTGCTAAGCCAGGAGTCTGCTTCTCCCTCTCCTACTCCCCCTGCTTGTGTTCCCTCTCTTGCTCTCCCTCTCTGTCAAATAAATAAAATCTTTAAAAAAAAAAAAAGAGCTCACCTTGTCTCTATACTGTCCTGTATTCCACTCCTCTTCTTCACCCCAGGCATCTGGAGAATAAATGCACAGAAGTCAAGGCCATACAAACAATTTCTTTGAGACATGTTTTTCCTCCTGTGACAATGCCAGTCCACATGGAAGACACTCTTTTTCCTAGATCAGAGTCAGGCATCAAAGACCAACAACACGGAAGGCAGCCTGAGATTTCCTTAAGCCCACATCCAAATCTTATTTATTATTTTTTTTTCTATTCTATGTTACTAGAAAAGTGAAAATAGTGAGCCCTAGGCCTGTGTTTGGCAGGGAAAATTTCATCCTGTGTCATCCTACAAATCTGCCAACTAGCAAAAAAGGTAGACTAACAAGTGAAAGTGGCCTTGTGGAAAAGAAAGAGACAGACAGAGAGAAGAAGAAAAAGAGAAAGAGAGGTGAGTTTATTAGGAGACTCAAAGTCCTAAGTGACAGAGGGAGACCATGCCCAACAATTCAGTCCCGTAAGTGCCTGCCCATCCAGCAAATATTTATTAAATTACTTGTATGTGCCAAGAGCTACTCAAGGCCCTGGAGATAGAGTACTGAACATGAAAGACTAAAATATCTCCTTCCATAGAACTTCTATTCTATTAAGGATAAAACACTAAGAGAATGTAAATAAATAAAAAATAAATAAAATATATATGTTAGGTAGAGACAAATGGGGAGGGCAGTGGGAAAGGATGTGTGGAAAGGTTTCAAAAACCAGTTAAAGGAGGGATTTGGAGTCCACAATGGTAGAGGAGTAGGAGACCTTAAGTTCATCTGGTCCCCGGAATTCAGCTAGATAGCTATCAAATCATTCTGGACACCTTCGAAATCAATCGGAGATCTAAGAATAGCTGCAACCCCACAAATAGAAAAGTGACCATTTTCTGCAAGGTAGGAGGTGCAGAGAAGTGAATCTGAGGCAGTATATGGGAAGATAAATGGTGGGGAGAGGGAGCCTTTGTAAGCGGCTACAGGAAAGTGATATAGCAACAGAGCGCAAAATCAGAACTTTTAGAAGTCTGCTCTGGTGAGGGACATCCCTGCCTGAAAGATGCTCAGGTGGTGAAGCTGAGTGGAATCCTAGGTGGGACAATGTGTTTCAGGATCCTCAGGGTCACAGGAAGACCAGGGGTGCCTGACTGTGGCAGAGCTCCCAAGCATCAGAGTGGGGAAGCTGGCTGCAATCAGCAAGCCCAGGAGTGGGCTTTCAGTTTGGGATTGCCATATACCATGAACCAAGGCACAGTTAGGTGACCACTTTCTGAGCAGGGACCCAGCAAGGGGCAGAACCCTCCAGGCCCCCCTCCCCAGTTCTTCCCCCAGGAGGAGGGGCAGGAATTTGCAGGATTTAGAGACTTGAAGTGGGGTCGTGTGCCTGAGATAGAAACACTCTGTCACAGGCTGGGTGAACATGGAGTGCAGATGGAGACCAGGGAGACAGGAGTGATGGACTGCTTTTCCCTGAGGTCTCACTGAGGAGTGGGGCCTCGAGCTGTCAGCTCGGGGCTGGAGACTGGGAGGCTGCATTTTCATTCTCATCCTCTAAAGCTTCGCAGACAGCCTTCAGGGAACAAAAGCCACGTGGGAGCTGTCCAGAGCAGACTACTTAGCCTGGCCCCCCTGGCAAGGGCCGTGCAATTCCACCTCAGGCTAAGACACTTGAGAATCAATACAGCAGGCCCATTTCCCAGAAGATCAGCAAGAACATCCAGGCTAAGACCAAGTTTTTTTAAATCTTTTTTTAATTTTCATCTTTGCAGTTACATTCTGTCCATTCAATGTATTTAATTTTATTTTTGTATATATATATATATATATGTTTTTCTTTCTTCACAATTTTGAGATATAGTCTCTTCTAACAAACCGACCAAAATATATTCAGGATATAGTGTATTGCTCTGTTCTGTTCACTTATCTGTTTATATTCCTTCTTTTTTTTAATCTTTTTTTCTTTTAATTTTCATTTTTACAGTTACATTCTATTCTTTCATTGTATTTAATTTTATTTTTGTACATATATAAGTTTTCCTTTCTTTACAATTTTGGAATCTAGTTTTCCAACAAACAGACTGAAATACAGACAGAATCCAGGGTATTGCTCTATTCTGTTCACCTGCCTGATTATATTCTTTCTCTTTTTCATTTTTTTTTTCTAGTTTTGGGTCTCTTCTGATTTGTTTAGTATATATTTCTCTGAGGTCATTGTTGACATTTTAGTATTTTGTTCTCTCATTCATCTATTCCTCATGGGACAGAATGACAAGAAGGAAAGACTGACCTTAAAAAAGAGAAAAGGAGGCAGTACTGACTGCCAGGGACCTAATCAGTATGGATATAAGTAATGTTGGAAGTAGAGGTCAGAATAACGATTATAAAGACACTAGCTGGGCTTGAAAAAAATCATAGAATACACTAGAAGATCCCTTCCTGGAAAAATAAAAGAACTAAAATCTAATCAAGTTGAAATAAAAAAGGCAAATAATGAGATGCAATAAAAAATGGAGACTCTCACCACTAGGGTAAATGAGGCAGATGAGAGAATTAGTGATATAGAAGACCAAATGATGGAGAAAAAAGAATCTGAGAAAAAAGAGGGGTAAACAACTACTGGATCACGAGGGAGAATTTGAGAGATAAGTGATACTATAAAGTGAAACAATATTAGAATAATTCGGATCCCAGAAAAAGAGGAAAAAGAGAGAGAAAGAGAGGGGAAGAAGGTATATTTGAGCAAATCATAGTGGAGAACTTCCCTAACCTGGGGTAGGAACCAGGCATTCAAGTCCAGGAAGCACAGAGAACCCCCCCTCAAAATCAATAAAAATATGTCAACACCTGACATATAATAGTGAAACTTACAAATCTCAGAGACAAAGAGAAAATCCTGAAAGCAGCCCAGGACAAGAGGTCTGTAACCTACAAGAGTAGAAACATTAGATTGGCAGCAGACCTATCCACAAAGACCTGGCAGGACAGAAAGGACTGGCATGATATACTCAGGGTGCTAAATGAGAAAAATATGCAGCCAAGAATACTTTATCCAGCTAGGATGTCATTCAAAATAGAAGGAGAGATAAAAAGCTTCCAGGACAAACAGAAACTAAAAGAATTTTTGATCACTAAACCAGCCCTACAAGAAATATTAAGAGATCCTTTAAAAAGAGAGCCCCCAAATAACATAGATCAGGAAGGAACAGAGACAATATACAAAAACAGTGACTTCACAGGTAATACAATGGCACTAAATTCATACCTTTCAATAGTTACTCTGAATGTAAATGGGCTAAATGCCCCAATCAAAAGACACAGAGTATCAGATTGGTTAAAAAAGCAAGACCCACTGATATGCTCTCTGCATGAGACTTATTTTAGACCCAAAGTCACCTCCAGATTGAAAGGGAGGGGGTGGAAAACCATTTATCATGCTAATGGACAACAAAAGAAAGCTGGGGTATCAATCCTTATATCAGACAAATTAGATTTTAAACCAAAGATTGTAATAAGAACTGAGGAAGGACACTATATTATAATTAAAGGGCCCATCCAACAAGAAGATCTACTAATTGTAAATGTTTATGCCCCTAACATGGGAGCAGACAATTATATAAACCAATTAATAACAAAAATTAAAGAAACACATCAATAATAAAACAATAATAGTAGGGGACTTTAACACTCCACTCACTGCAATGGACAGATCATCTAGGTAGAAGATCAACAAGGAAACAAGGGCTTTGAATGATACACTGAACCAGATGGACTTCATAGATATATTCAGAGCAACAGAATACACATTCTTCTCCAGTGCACATGGAACATTCTCCAGAATAGATCACATTCTGGGTCACAAATCAGGCCTCAACTGGATTGGAATCTTCCCTGCATATTTTCAGACCACAGTGCTTTGAAACTGAAACTCAATCACAAGAGGAAATTTAGAAATAACTCAAATACATGGAGGCTAAAAAGTATCCTACTAAAGAATGACTGGGTCAGCCAGGAAATTAAAAAAGAATTTTAAAAATTCATGGAAACAAATGAAAATGAACACAACTGTTCAAAACCTTTGGGATGCAGCAAAGGCAGTCCTAAGAGGAAAGTATATTGCAATAAAAGCCTTTCTCAAGAAACAAGAAAGGTCTCAAATACACCCTAACTTGACACCTAAAGGAGCTGGAGAAAGAACAGCAAATGAAGCCTAAACCCAGCAGGAGAAGAGAATCAATAAAGATTAGAGCAGAAATCAATGAAATAGGGCACCTGGGTGGCTCAGTTGGTTAAGTGACTGCCTTCAGCTCAGGTCATGATCCTGGAGTCCCAGGATCGAGTCCCATATCGGGCTCCCTGCTCAGCAGGGAGTCTGCTTCTCCCTCGGACCCTCTCATGCTCTATTTCATTCTCTCTCTCAAATAAATAAATAAAATCTTAAAAAAAAAAAAGAAATCAATGAAATAGAAACCAAAAGAACAGTAGAACAGATCAACAAAACTAGGACCTGGTTCTTTGAAAGAATTAATAAGGTTGCTAAACCCCTGGCCAGACTTATCAAAAAGAAAAGAGAAAGGAGCCAAATTAATAAAATAATGAATGAAAAAGGAGAGATCACAACCAACACCAAAGAAATAAAATTATAAGAACATATTATGAGCAATTATATGCTAACAAATTTGGCAATTGTGAAGAAATGGATGCATTCCTAGAGACGTATAGACTAAACTGAAACAAGAAGAAATAGAAAACCTGAACAGACATATAACTATCAAGGAAATTGAAGCAGTAATCAAATATCTCCCAACAAACAAGAGTCCAAGGCAGGGTGGCTTCCCAGGGGAATTGTATGAAACAGTTAAATAAGAATTAATACTTATTCTTCTGAAGCTGTTTCAAAAAATCAAAATGGAAGGAAAACTTCCAAACTCTTTCTATGAGGCCCGTATTACCTTGATCCCAAAAACAAAGACCCCATGAAAAAGGGAAATTACAGACCAATATTCCTGATGAACATGGATGCAAAAATTCTCACCAAAATACTAGCCAATATGATATAACAGACATTAAAAGGATTATTATATACAATATACAGCATCCTTTCTTGATTAAAACTCTTCACAGTGTAGGGATAGAGGTAACAAACCTCAATATCATAAAAGCCATCTATGAAAAACCCACAGCAAATATCATTCTCAATGGGGAAAAACTGAGAGCTTTTCCCCTAAGGTCAGGAACACGGCAGGGATGTCCACTCTCACAACTGCTGTTCAACATAGTCCTAGAAGTCCTAGCCTCAGCAATCAGACAACAAAAAGAAATCAAAAGCATCTGAATTGGCAAAGAAGAAATCAAACTCTCAGTCTTCACAGATGACATGATACTCTATGTGGAAAACCCAAAAGACTCCACCCCAAAATTGCTAAAACTCATACAGGAATTCAGCAAAGTGACAGGATATAAAATCAGTGCACAGAAATCAGTTCCATTTCTATGCATTAACAATGAGACAGAAGAAAGAGAAATTAAGGAGTCAATTCCGTTTACAATTGCATCAAAAACTGTAAGATACCTAGTAATAAACCTAACCAATGAGGTTGAAGATCTGTACTCTAAAAACTACAGAACACTTATGAAAGAAATTGAGGAAGTCACAAAGAAATGGATTCATGGATTGGAAGAACAAATATTGTTAAAATGTCGGTCGATGCTACCTAGAGCAATCTACACATTCAGTGCAATCCCTATCAAAATACCATCAACTTTTTTCACAGAACTGGAACAAATAATCCTAAAATTTGTATGGAACCACAAAAGACCCTGAATACCCAACGGAATGTTGAAAAAGAAAAGCCAAGCTGGTGGCATCACAATTCCAGATTTCAAGCTCTATTACAAAGCTGTACTCCTCAAGACAGTATGGTACTGGCACAAAGCACACACATAGACTGACGGAACAGAATAGAGAGCCCAAAAATGGACCCTCCAATCTATGGTCAACCAATCTTCGACTAAGCAGGAAAGAATATCCAATGGAAAAAAGACAGTCTCTTCAACAAATGGCATCAGGAAAATTGGACCACATGTGGAAGAATGAAACTGGACCATTTCCTTACACCATACACAAAAAATACACTCAAAATGGGTGAAAGACCTAAATGCGAGACAGGAATCCATTGAAATCCTAGAGGATTTTGCGACCTTGCCTGCAGCAACTTCTTTGAATTTTAAAAACAAAACAGAGGATCATAGGGGAAGATAGAAAAAAATAAAACAAGATGAAATCAGAGAGGGAGACAAAACATAAGAGACTCTTAATCATAGGAAACAAACTGAGGGTTGCTGGAGGGAGGTGGGTGGGAGGTTGGGGTAACTGGGTGATGGGCATTAAGGAGGGAACATGATGTGATGAGCACTGGGTGTTATATAAGATTGATGAATCACTAACCTCTACCTCTGAAATTAATAATACATTATATGTTAATTAACTGAATTTAAATTTTAAAAAATCAGTTAAAGGAATTTGAGCAAGGTGACATTTTATAAGGATCTGACTGAGGCAAAGTCCCCTCAATCAATTTGTGGTTCTTAGAGTTACAACAAAAATCAACTCTGGCTAATTAATATAAAAGGAGGTTCATTAGAAAGGTAGCAGGGTTATTTGCATAAGTAAGGAAGTGAAAACCAACAAGCAAATATGTAACAACCAAAACCAAAACAAAGAAATATTTTACAGCTTTAGAAGGAAACTGCTTAAGAGATACCCACAGGCTTCCCCGGAATCCCCGCCCCCACACTCCCTGACCCCAACCATGGGAGTTGATGGACTCTGTCCTTAGTTCACTGCCTGCAGATGACCTTATTCATCTCTGTTTCTCTTTTGAAGGTTTCATATTCCTGGGGAAGAGAATATTACTGACTCATCTCAGATCATTATAAAATCAACTGTGCCTAGATGAGGCAGAGAGAGTATATATTCTGGGGGTGGGGATATTCTATAGGAGTGAGGTCATTGAAAATGGGTAAGTGTTATGGACTAGGCCTTCGAATTAAGCAAAGAGAGGAGCCAGTTTGTATGTACAAAACATGTAACATGTTTTTTCTTAAAAGAATGGAGAATTTAAGGGATTGTTTTCTGCCTGGGGTGTCCCTCTAAGTGTCTCTGAGTGGCTTCAGGTGTGATAAAGCTACTAGAGATTAAGTGATCAGTCGAAACCATTGACTGGGGAGAGATGATGAAAGGGGCAAGAACCCAGGAAGAATCGAAGGTCAATTTTGCTTCCTTTGCAGGGTGGCATGTGTCTAGCTATGCTCCATGCAATTACCTGGAGTACCTACATGTCTGTCTTCTACTCATCAAGGGGGCCCAATAGGAAGAATACTGACATAGACAATTAACCTACCTGGTGATCCCAACGTCTAGCTCTGTGACCTTGAATCAATTAAAAAGCACAGAATCTCAGCACCCAAAAGACTGGGGACTTATTTAGTACAATTTTCTTGACTCATATATAGGGGTATCAAAGATCAAAGAAGTAATCACTCAGCCAGACACTGATTTGGCAGTATCCAGCTGTGACTATAATACAGACCTCTTTATTCCCCACTGGGTGCTCTTTCTGCTCTATAAAACCACCTGGTTAGAAAACCCTGCTTCATTTTCTTCTTTTCAAAAATGGGTATTAATGTCTACAGAATAGTTCATAGTCTTTTTGGATAAGACAGATCTGGGTTTAAGTCTCAACTACAGAATTTACAGTCTGTGTGCAATTTGGCTGGTTAGCATAAGTTTCCTGAGTTTCAAATTCCTGGTTTGTAAAATTAAAATAGGGTTTACTTCATGGGATTCTTGTGATTATTAAAGGAGATAATTATATAGATTTTGAGTAAAACTGTTGATTTAAAAAAGGTAAACTATTTGGGTTGTTTGTAAAAATTTATTTATTTTATCAATGTTGTTTATGTCTGTTGCCACAGCTTAGGTTATGTATGGTCTTCAGTGAGGAAGATAGAGAAGAAAAAGGAGAAGGAAAAGGGTGGGGGGGAAGGAAGTCATTACCAAAGCTTACATTCCAGATGAATAATCAAAACTTCCAGCTTTGTCCTCACTCTAAACTTCAGATGAAAAGGTATGAGTGAGAGAGAATTCTTTTATCTTAAGGTAAATATTCTCATCCTCTCAGGGAGGGAGATCTTGGACTCATGTTATTGGAATTTGCGTATCGAATGCTTCAGCTCAGCAGGTGCTGTATGGGTTTACTTGAGAAACAAAGAAAGCATTTTACTTCTACAGTAAAAGAATTATTTGGAACCTGGCAGACTGCTGCCTGATACTTCATCTCTGAAGAGAGAATTAGATACAGTTTAGAAAAAGTACAAAACTGAAAGTCTACTCTGGTACTAAGAGTAGAGACATCTATCATGGTTACAAATAGCACTGAAGTGTATCTCCAATTGCTTTTTCAAGGTCTAAGTGAAATCTAAGTCTACTTGTTTCTTATGTCTGGGGAAGGATAAAGAAAGCCTAGAGATAAAGGCAAACTCGTAATGGTTGTCCTATTTGAAATTGAGAATATTTAAAAATATAGCTATTTCAAAAAGATAAGCTAAAATTGCTCTAGAATTACTTTCTGGCATTTGTTAGCTTACTTTTAGGTGTATTTTTTTAAGCTGTTACTTTTTAACCTAATAACTCAAATAATGGATTGAGACAAATAGGACATAGTAAAAAGGTTTTTTGGGGAAAGAAAGGACAACCTTAGAAATAGCTGAGGCAGCACTAGTCAGGGAAACTCCAAACTTAGCAAGAGCTGGAAGGGCAATGAAAATGGTCATCAGCTGGGAGTTAGAAGTGGTTATCAAGACTATGATCGTCAAGCAACTTTCCCCTGAAGGCCATTTAAAATCCATATCTGGAAAATAACTTAAGTGGGTATATTATCTTCTGAGAGTGTGGTGATTTATTTACATTGATGGCATTCTTCCCCGCTAAATAGTTAGATGTCTACTTAGGAGGCACTGCTTCTCACTGAAATGATCTAAATTGTGATATCTAAGCCATGACCAAGAAGTTTAGTAAATGGCATTTGATTGCCTGTTCTTTTGATTAAAAAAAAAAAAAAAAAAAAAAAAAACAAGCCCTGCTTAGAGCAAGTCTTGGTTCAGAATTTGAACAACCTCTTGACATTTTCAAGGCTAAGGCATTTGAACACCTCTTTATACTTCCTAATATCCATGAAGTCATCATACTTGTAATTTCCATCTTAGACAAATAAAGGTCATTGTTTTCTTAGACCAATAAAAGTTTAATAATAAACCTAGAATGAAGAGGGTTGTATTCAAGACTAAAGGCCGTTTAAAAAAATAAAAAAGTGAAATGAAACCTTTATCCCAGAATTTTTCTGTGAAAATGCCAAGGAATAGAAATGGGAAGCCAGATGGAACTTTTTTTTCTTCCAGTGAGTTGACAAATTTAAAAAGTGACTGCAGAATCTTGGAAACATTAGTCCAACTAACCAAAGAGAAGAAAAGCCATGTTCCTATCAACAAAATGCTCAGGTCCCATAGGGATGGCTCAGATTTTAAGTCCATGTATTTGTCTGGGGGAATAGAACTACTTAAAAGAATTAACACTGGCCAAGTGTGATTAGCAGAACAGTGATCTCTCCAATCCTCCCCCTCATCTTTTTCCAGCACTATTTAAAACTGAATTTATATAGAGTGGGAATCCACATGGCAACACCCAAAGGAGAATGGAATACCAGACAATTGCTGAATTGGGTTATTTCAAGCCTGGGACTCTACCAGTCTCTGAGGGACTTTCAAATGAAAGCTTCTTGAGGTATTACCCAGCACAAATTTTTCAATGATATATTGGCCCACAAAGCAAAACAACTCACCCAAGAACTAACTCTGGAAACCTGATAGGGACAGTGTTGCCAGTGGTTGAGAATGTAGGCTATGGACCCTATCTTTATAGAGACCTCCAAATATAGTTATTCTGAGGTACTGGGCATTGGTACCTCAACACAGCAGTTTTTGGGAGACACGATTCGAGCCATAACAGGGTATAAGGGAGGGAACAGAAAGACAAGGTTGTTTTAGCCAGATTAACTGAAGTTTGCACTGGGCCTCCAGATAGAGGTGGGGATGGGGAGAAATGGACATATTTTGGTGGCATATTCTAGAAATTGCTGAAGAACTGGATGTGAGGGATGAAAGGAAAAGAAGAAGCAAGGATGCTCTCTAGGTTTTTGTCTTGGGAAATCTATGATTGCCATTTATTAGTTGTACAAATCTGGGCAAGTTACCTTATCTCTTTGTTTCTCAGTTTCTTCATTTGTAATTTTATGATATATCTAAAGCATATGGGAGTTGAGAGGAAAAACTCAACTAAAATATGTATGAAGTACTGAATTACATGCTATTAGGTATTTATATATATGTATATATGTACACATAGATAATATATAGTATTATATTAGGTATATATTGATTTTGATTGATTTTTGAAATTAATTTTTTTATAACATAACAATACCCAAGGGTGTAATATCCAATCCAAGAAGTAGAACATTTCCAGTAACTTCCATCTACCTATTTCCTGGTCCCTATGCTGTCCTTCTGCTGGCCACTCCCTCTATTGAAACCATTGTCCTGAATTTTGTGTTGATCATATTTGGTTTTATTTTCATATTTCAGAATCGTATATCATATATTTATGCAAAAGCAATATATTTTCTTATTTTACTTAATTATTGAACTTTATAAAAAGTATATCACACTTGCTTTTTCCTTCAATGTTCTATTACCAAGATTCATCATGTTATTGTGTTTAGCCATAATTCACTCATCTTTTTTTAAGGATTCTATTTATTTATTTGAGAGAGAGAGAGCGTGCTACAGAGAGCACGAGGTGGGGGGTGGGCAATGGAGAGGGACAAGCAGGCTCCCTGCTGAGTAAGGAGCCCGATGCAGAACTCTATCTCAGGACCCTGGGATCATGACCTGAGCCCAAGGCAAACTCTTAACTGATCTAGCCCCCCAAGTGCCCCCATAATTCACTCATTTTTACTACAGTATAATATTCCATTGGGCACTATCTTTTATCGATTTTTCTATGGATGCACATTTGGGTTATTGCCAGTCTTTTTCTAGTTTTTAAAGGCCTGTCCTGGATATTTTATGCACATCTCTCCTTGCATGTATGGAAGGTTTGTGTTGGGTTTATCTTACTACTTAAAGTGTGAACTGACTGGCAGCATGAGCATCACCTGGAAGCTTGCCAGAAAATCTGCAATTTACTAACGTCTCTGCTGTATTTATATGCATATTAAGGCTCAAGAAACACTGTAGAAAGGGAATTGCTGGGTTATAGGATATATGAACATTCAACTTTGCAAGATACTGCCAAATTGTTTACCTAAGTAGTTGTACCAATTTACATTCACACCATTAATAAATAAGAATGGTTACATCTCCTCCAACACTAAATATCAGACTTAATTTTTGACAACTGAAGAGTCAAAAATGATGTCTTTTTTAAAGGTTTTAATTTATGTTTCCTTAATTTCTAATGAGTTGAACATCTCTTTTTTTATGGAGTCACGGTGGTTTCTGTCAAATCCCTCTTCAGGATTTTGCCCATTTTAAAATTGGAACATCTGCCTTTTTCTGACTGATGTGGTGAGGTGTTTTATTTTATTCTTGTTATTAAGCCCTTCTCTTAGTTCCTGTCCATTCATTTCCTTTTACAATATATTTTGATGAGCAGAAGTTTCATATGACATAGTCAAGTTCATCAATCTCTTGCTTAATGATTTGTCTTGAGAAATTGATCCTGACTTTACATGAGAAATATATTCATCTATCTATTGTCCTAAACATTTAAAATTTTTGTGCTTGACATTTAAGTTCTTAATCTATTTGGAATTGATTTTTGTGTATGAAATAAAGAATCTAAGTTTATCTTTTTTCCTTGTAGGTTATTGATTTTTCCAGTTATTTTTATTGACTGGCTCCTACTCTCCCTAAGATATGCAATGGTGTCTCTCACATATGAAATTTCCATATAAAGGTGAATATGGTTATACATTTTCTATTCTATCTTATTTTTCAGTTTTGCTATTCATTTTCAGTACCACTCTATCTTACTTATTACAAATTTATGTTGTCTTTTATTTGGGCAAGTCCTCTATCATTTTCCATCAGGCGTGCCTTGTTTATTCATGGTCCATTGTTTTTCCACATTAATTTTAGAATCAGTTCTCAAGTTCAAAAAAGAAGGAAAAACTATTGTTGGAAGATTCTTTTCTTCTTCTTCTACCTATCAATTTTCCTCTGTGTCTCCCCTGCCTACCCTCTGCAGGCAAGGGCATCTGGGAACTGTAGTTTGCTGAGTGCCATGCCTAGAATCATAGGATATAAAGATACGCCATTGGCTCTGAGATTCAATAAATAAATAAGTAGCACTGTTTCTTGTTTCTAATAATGTGTCTGTAGAATGTTGTATGTTTTCTATGTAGACAATCATATGATCTGCGAAAATTTAGTTTTTTCCTCCTTTTAATTTTTAATGCATTCCCTTTATCTTTCTTTTCCTATTGTGCTGCCAAGTTCTGTCAAAAACTATTGAATAGAAATAATATCTTTTCTTTATTCTTATTTCTATATTTTAAAGGAAAGCCTCCTTATTTAAACTGAACATTAATTTCTAATTCAGTAACAGGATTGAAGGCTATAAATTATACTTGAATTACTAATATTGCAGATTCAAATTCATTATGATTACATTATTTTCACTATTATTTCTATTATATATATATTTTAAAAAATTTTATATATTTATTTGACAGAGAGAGATAGCAAGAGCAGGAACACAAGCAGGGGGAGTGGGAGAGGGAGAAGCAGGCTTCCAGCTGAGCAGGGAGCCCGATATGGGACTCGATCCCAGGACCCTGGGATCGTGACCTGAGCCGAAAGCAGACGCTTAACGACTGAGCCACCCAGGCGCCCTGTATTATATTTTTAGTCTCTATTCTGATTTCTTTTTTGACCCATAAAGAATTTTAGAATTGTTTTCTTAATTTCCAACTATATGTGAATTATCTTTTTTTTTTTTTTTGTCAACTGATAAATTTTGAGAATGGGGCCTAAATGTTACCTATTCTTTGAAATTTGTTGAGACAAATTTGGCTTTGTGGCCAAATATAAAATTAATTTTTCCAAATGTTCTATTCGAACTTGAGAAGAATGTTAATTTTTTAATTTTTGGATGTAGAATATTATATCTGTCCATTAATCAAGGTTGGACATTTTGTAGTTCTAATCTATATCTTTGCTGATTTTTTAATCTGCTTGAATATTAAAAATTTAAAAGAGTGTTTTGAACACTACCACAATGTTTTTAGATTTTTTCAGTATCCTCCTATACTTACATTAATTTGGCATGGATATTTTGATATTATTTCACTAGTTTCAGATATATTTAAAACTATTATATTTTTCTGTTATACTATAACTTTAGGTTGTGACATTGTGAAGCTTTTCATTGCTAATGATGCATTTTATCTTTTTTCCTCTTTTTACATCTTATTTTTTCCTGTTATTATGAAAACTACATTCTTTCGCTGATAAATTTGTTGCAATTGTGAGTGCTGATATACTGACACTCAATTCTAACATCTTACCTTTTGATTTCTGTCTGTCCCATTTTAAAAAAATGTTTCTCTTTTCTCCTTTTTCACTTTTAATTTTGCTTTATTGAATCTTTACTTTTTTTTTTCCTCAGTCAACTTTTAAAATCTGTACTTGGCTTTTAATTTATACACTATATTAATTTTTCTTACTCTTAAAATTTTACCATACAGAATTACCTTACACAAAATAAAATGAAATAATATGTTGAACCCCTGATGATAAAAGGGCTTGAAACATGTTCACTTATTTTACTTTTCCTAATTTATAAAATATATGCATATGTAATATATATATATAAGATTTATATTATCTTTTAAAAAATACACAAATAAGATATAATAATTATAATTTAATACTTACAATGTTTTATTTGTCAAATATTTGTCATTTACTCTTTAATTTTCTTCTTATTCTTTAAACAGTTCTTCTGAGATCATCTTCCTCTTAAAGATCATTCTTTATAATTTCCTAGGTGGTAAACTCTAATGTTTGTTTATTCTGAAATTGTTCAAAAATAATGTTTGCAAATACACAGCTGATCCTTGAACAATGTGGAGGTTGGGACGCCAACCCTCTACACAGAGGAAATTCCACATATAACTGACTCCCCCCCAAATTTAACTACTAATAGCTGAAGCCTCATCAATAACATAAACAGTAAATTAACACATATTTTGTAGGTTACATACTGTATTCTTATAATAAAGGAAGCTAGAAAAAAGAAAATGTTATTAAGAAAATCACAAGGAAGAGAAAATATATTTACAGTACTTTACTGTTCTATAAAAAATAAAATAAAACTGTGCATAAGTGGACCCACACAGTTCAAACCCAAGTTGTTCCAGAGTCAACTGTATGTTATCAGTTGTTTACTCAAAGTGCTTAAAGATGTTGCAGAGTTATCTCTTGTCTTCTGTGTGTGTGTGTGTGTGTAAATCTGCTATCATTCCAACTGATGTTGCTTTGAGAGTCATTTTTTTCTTCCTGGATTAATGAATTCAGACTTTTTAATCAGCTCAGAAAAATTTTCAGCTATTACTTTTTTCAATATTTTCTCTCCTGCATTCTCAATTCTTTATTGGTCTCCATTCGGCCCTATATTAAAAATACTTATTCTACCTTCCTTAACTCTGAATCTCATTTTTTGTTTTCTCTTTACCTTTTTTTGTAGCATTCTCCAAAATTTTTCCCCTTATATATCTTATAGGTCAGTAACTCTCTAACTGTACTTAATCAGTTATCTATTCATTAAGTTGTTTTTTATCAAGAGTATTTTTTATTGCTAAAACTCCATTTTTTATTTCAACAATTATATATTACATTTCTAAAATTACCATTTGTTTCTTTTTTTTCCAAATCTTTCCTGTTTATTCATTTTTTACAACCACATTTTTACCTTTTACAACCATAAAAATTGCCCCTCAAGGTGTATAATTTGGTGGGGTTTTTAATTATATTCACAGAGTTGTGGAGCAGTCCCAACATTTAATTTTAGATTTTTTTTTTATCATGGCAAAAACACATAACATTGCATTTACCATCTTGACCATTTTTAATGTACAATTCAGTATGGTTAAATATAATCACATTATTGTGCAACAGATCCCTAGAATATTTTTATCTTGCAACATTGAAACTCTATACCCATTAGACACTGGTCACCCTTCACTTCTCCTCTCTGGACTTGCTAACCAGGTTTCTGCTTTCTGTTTTGTATGATTTTTGACTATTTTAGATATTTCTTATGAGTGGAATCATACTTCATACGCCCTTTTGTGACTGGTTTATTTCAATTAGGATGATATCCTCTAGGTTCTTCCATGTTGTAGCATGTGACAGGATTTCCTTCCTTTTTAAGGCTATAAAATATCCATTGTGTGTATAATCACATTTTCTTTAACCATTCATCTGTTGATGAACATTTGGGTTGCTTCCTCTTCTTTACTATTGTGAATAATGCTGCAATGAAGTTAGGTGCACAGGTATCTCTTCAAGATCCTGCTCTGAGTTCTTCTGGATATATCCCCAGAAGTAGGATTACTAGATATATGGTAATTTTATTTTTAATTTTATGAGGAACCTCCATATTGTTTTTGATAATGGCTGCATCTTTTTACATTCCTACCAACAGAGTGCACAGTTTCCAACTTCTCTACATCTTTAACAACACTTATTATTTTCTGTTCTTTTAATAGTGACCATCCTGATGGAAGTGAGGTATCTCATGTGATTTTGATTTGTATTTCCCTAATGATTAATGATTTTGAGCATTGTTTCATGTGCTTATTGGTTATTTGTATGTCTTCTTTGAAGAAGTGTTTCTTCCCTTGCCCATTTTTTAATTGAGTTATTTGAGATTTTGTTTTCATTTTTGTTGAGTTGCAGAAGTTCTTTATGTATGCTAGATATTAACCCCATATCAGACATATGACTTGCAATTATTTTCTCCCAATCCATTGTGTCTTTCACTCTGTTGATTGTTTCTTTTGACATGCAGACATTTTTAAGTTTGATGTAGTCCCATTGGTCTATTTTTTATTTTGGTATCTGCTTTTGTTGTCACACTTAAGAAATCAATGATTCTTAAAATATCTGCACTACTTAGGATGTTGATTATTGAAACAAAAATATTTGTCTTCATATATTTAAAAACAAAAACCAACCAAATAGATATAAATTAGCAAGATCAAGAACATGGGTTTTTGGAATGTTTTAGGGGACTTTTTTTTTTTTAAAGAGTTTTTATTTATTTATTTGAGAGAGAGAGAGAGTTAGAGAGAGGGAACAAGAGAGGAGGTAGGGTCAGAGGGAGAAGCAGACTCCCTGCTGTGCAGTGAGCCTGATGTCCCGGGACTCCAGGATCATGACCTGAGCTGAAGGCAGATGCTTAACCAGCTGAGCCACCCAGGCACCCTTTAAGGGACTTTCTATGGTTTAATTCACTGTTCAACATTTTGTGTAAAGTCATTACAGTGGTTGACTATATCATTATTCAACCAATGTATTTTCCATTTTATATCACAAAGTACTATGAACAAGAGCACTGATCTTAGGAGAAACTTCAACAATAAAAGCAACAGTAACAAAACTCTTATGAGGGAGCCTCATGTCTCATTTTAATAGCAATATAATATTAACAGGTAGTTTTATTTCCTCAGTTTCAGTTTTACAATTATGATAATCCATGCTAGAGTGGAAGAAAGATTCCATGAATGCATACGGGTGAGAGTGCCATGCACCTGGGAGGTGTTTTATTTTTTCAACATAAATTTATTGAAATCTATGTATAAACAGTTTGTTTATTGTTTATTGTTTATTGTTCTGAGCACCAGGAATAGAGCCTGGGGAAAAGAAGAGCAAGTTTTTGCCTTTGTGATATTTACTTCTAATTATGGGGAGATAAACACATCCACACATATACTGTGCATAGTACAAAGTCAAGTTCTAATGAGTACTAAAAAAATAAATAAATAAAGCATGGTAAAGGACAGAGAGCAACAGGGTGTCCTTTTTTATATTAAGTGATTAGTGAAGGCCACTCCAAGTAGATGATTTTGAACAGAGATCAGAACATAAACTGTGTCTATAGTTGGGGCACACTTGAGACAAATGCAAGAAACCTGGAATAAGAATGGTAAGTTCAAGGAACAAGGTTACCTGTGTGGTTGGAGAAAAAGAAGTTGAGAAGAGTGATGAGGGAAAATGACCTTGAAGGTTTTGGAACGAGCTTCAAGTGTGATGAGAAGATATTTCAGGTGTTAAAGTTGGGGTAACCTGACATATTTTTCAAGACCCATCCTGGCTGTTGTTTGAGAATAAACTGTGTGATTCAGCTCTTGACTCCACTTTGAAATCCATTGGTAGCTGTAGCATTATTTACAAGAGACATGGCGGTGGATTGGACTAGTAGGGTCAAACAGTCAGATTGGTGGTATATTTTGAAAATCTAGCCAGATATTTGTTGACAGACTAGATATGAAAAAATAGATTAATATTCCTATATCCAATATCCAGGTTTTCAAGTGGAGAACTCTCTGTTCAAAATAGATTTAATAGAGAGAAGTGGATGATCCCCATGAATTAAAGCAAACTGAAATATTTTTTTATAAAGTCAAAGACACTGAAACAGAAGCAATTGTACTGGAGCTTGCCAGGAACCTTGATTTCAGTAAGTCTGTTCAACAGCCACATCTTCAGAACTTACCATCAGGCCCTGTGTTTTGTCAGGGCTGGGAAGAGGGAATTTACAGACACACGTATAAGCACATTTAAGCCCCTCTTAATGCCATGGGAGCTTACCGAGTTAGAACATACACTCTGACAGCAAGGATCTGGTCTCACACAAGGGATATAACACTTAACATAAGTCTAACCTTACATTCTCGTTTTTCTCCCCTGTTAAGAAGGAATGTATCGTATAGATTTTTTTTTAGCTAAGTATATAAAGAGCATTCCCTAAGTATCTAATACATAATAAAATTTAAGTAAATATTATTATTACAATTAAGTCTTTTCCCTAGAAAGTCTTTCCTTATCAACCAATAAAAAAAAGCACCACTCCTTCTCCACCCTGTTGTCCCTTCAGGTAATTTATTTTTCTTCATAGCACTTATCACTACATGACATCAAGTCATAGAGTACATGTTATTCTGTTATTGTTTGAACCCCTTAAGAATGTCAATTTTGTTAGGGGAGGAACTTGTTGGTCTTATTTTATCAAATCCCTAACACCCAAGCCATTTGTGGAGTAGAGCAGAAGCTCAATAAATATTTGTTGAATGAATTAATGGAAAAGGTACAGATGGAGACATAACAAGGAAAGTTGTTATTTCTAGCTCAGAACTTTGATTAAGTGTTTTTATTTGTATGATAAAGGATTTTTTTATGATAAAAGATATTAATTCTATATGAAAAGGTTCAGAAGGATTTATGGGAAAGGAACAGAGTAGCTTAAGGTGAGTCTTGAAAGATGTGTAGGTGTTTTCAAGTGGAAGGAACATAAAGAGATTCTAGGAAGAAAGGACAGAGTTTTCATAGACACCAGAGCAAAACCAACTGCAAACTGGTAAGTATGGTGGCAGTATCAAATGATTTCATATGGTACATGGTGACGCCTGGCACGGCCTGGTAAGAGATAAGGCTCTAGAGATAACCAAGGACCCTATGACAAAGAACCCTTAATATTCTGGCTGCCTTGTGTGCTGCACTGAGGAGCCTGGATCACATCTTGAAAATGATGGTGCATCATTAAATAGTTTTAAGCAATTTGAGCAAAACATAAAGTAGTGGCAGTGGGAATAGAAAGGGAGACACAATTATTTGAGACACAATCCATAAGTAAAGCAGCTAAGGCTCTTGAATAATTTTAGAACATGGAATGTATTCTCTTTTATAGAACAGCAGTTAGGTTTTGAAGGGACAAGACACTTACGTTGGTGATACTCTTTGGGCCAACAAAAATGTGAAACAAGAAGAACTATGCAATAGAAGTGTAAACTCAGGGCCATCAGAGTGAGTTGAAGATGCATGGGGCCTCACTCATTTTATGTTGCCAAAATATCTACTTTTCCCTGCATGTGGTTGTAGTCTGATTTCTTATACTTTATTAGGAAACAAAATCTACTGAATGAATGAGTGAATAAGCTAATATAACAAGCTACTTATTTTAAAAATGTATTTCTATTTATTTAATATACTTATGGCATGTCTTCTTTAACTTTTACAACATTGTTATTTTAGCTCTGTTTGTAAAGTTGCTTTGGAGTTTGCTTTAAATCCAATGAGTGTCTTCTTTTACTTGTGAGTAAAATGTTAAGCAAGTATTTATGATGGTTGCAAAATCCAACCAAAGAAAAATCTAAGGCCATCATTATGATAAAATTACAGCTATAGAAAAAACCAGAACACAAAACATAAAAGATCACAAGGAAATAAATCCATAGTCCTCTGTAAAACCAACCTTTTAAACTCTCCACTATTTCTGAAAATAGCTATTACCAGTTGGAGAACTTTTAACTAAGAAATCAACATTCCTCTGGCTCATTTAGTGGTCTATCATCCATCTGTATTTTTTGTACTTATTAGGGCATGATAATTCCTTACAAACCTCAAAGCCCGAGTACATCATTGTTTTCCTTCACCATAAAGACATGACCTAACCCTGATCTTCAAATGGAGATGTTGAGAATAAAGAATATTTCTCATTTTTCTATTTTCCTCCAAAATTAGGGTCTACAGTTAAGTCTCCAGTGACTCAATCTTAGGAAGAAATCTTAGGAAAAAAAGACTCCATATTCATCATTGCTTTAATCCATTCATGGGGTTATCAAAGAGGAGACAAAATCAGAATCATTGTTTTTAGCAAGACAGTTGAGAGAACTTCCTAATTTAAATTCACCCTATTGTTGGCCATTTTCCCCAGTACCCATCTTGAAAATTTAATCAAAGTAAATTCTGAGCCATCTCTCTTTAACAGAGTACCAGCCACTCTGGAGTAAAGGATTGTAGGCAGACAAGAAGTATCTACAAAAGCAAAAAAAAAAAAGAAGAAGAAAAAGAAAAAGAAAAGAAAGAATCTACACAACTCTCAAGTTAGTTGGGTGACAGAAGTGTCTCATGATATCTTTATGAAGTTAGTGTTTTTATTCCTTGCTTTTTTGTTCCTTGCTTACACTTGAAGAAACTGATGGCCAGAGAGCTTAAATAAATTAGAATACAGGAAAGATAATATTTATTCTCTTGTATGTAAATTGCTAACAACAGACTTCTTTCTATTCTACTTCCCTAGAGAAAAGGAGTCTTCTGCTCTTTAACTGTTTGGGATTTCAATGGCTTGATCCCACTTAGCCATTGTTTTTAAAGATGTGTATCACTGACCACCAGTATAAGAATCGTCATGTAAATTCTTCAAAAATGTGGAGGGGCACATGGATGGCTTAGTCCGTAAAGCATCCGACTCTTGGTTTTGGCTTGGGTCATGATCTCAGGGTTGTGAGATTGAGCCCTCCATCAGGCTCCACGCTCAGTGAGGAGTCCGCTTGTCCCTCTCCCTCTGCTCCTCCCCTTGATCTCATTCTCTCTCTCTCTCTTTCAAATAAATTAATTAATTAAATATATATTTTAAAAATGTGGAATCCTACATTGCTTAATTTACTGGGTCTGTATATCTGAGACATCGTGTCTGGTAATCTGTATTTAGAAAAACATTTCATCATGCTAATTATACACTTGAAATGTTGAAAAACACTACCCCAGCTGGGGTAGCAGTCAGGGGATTAGGGAAGAGCAGATAAGGAGAATCTCCAATCTCTTTTCCTCTGTAGGGCTGTCACAATGAGTGAAGAAGCAAATAAGAAGCTTCGTTTCTCATGCTCTCTCCTGAATTGATGGGGTCTGGTCTCTATAAAGAAGAGCTGTTTCAAAACGGTATCTAACTCGTGCCTTCCCCAAATGCTTCTAATCAAAGTGTTACTGTGCTTAATTTGGTCATTGTCAACCAACCACAACTACAAAGGAAATTACTGTTTAAAAGTTATAGTTTTGCGGGGCGCCTGGGTGGCTCAGTCCTTAAGCGTCTGCCTTCGCTCAGGTCATGATCCCAGGGTCCTGGGATCGAGCCCCGCATCGGGCTCCCTGCTCCGCGGGAAGCCTGCTTCTCCCTCTCCCACTCCCTCTGCTTGTGTTCCTGCTCTCACTGTCTCTCTCTCTGTCAAATAAATAAATCTTAAAAAAAAAAAAAAGTTATAGTTTTGCTTTTTTTTTTTTTTGGCTTAAGAATATCTGACTTCAGATAGAGATAAATCAAAGGCTTTGAAAGATATAGACAGCTGACAAAATGTTTTCCCTAAGCAATATACAGACAAAATTCGTTTAGGTCTATAACATTATTTCTAAAAGAGAATTTATGGCACATTCTCTATTACCTACTTGAGAGTAGGTTTAAAAAGATTAATGGTGACTTTTTATAGATAGGGCAGGGAAATTTATTTTTATTTCTTCTATATTATAGTTTTATTGAGAAAAAATAGATTCAGTCAGAGCTGAAGGAACTTATCTTTATGTAGAAAAAACATGATAATCAAAAATAGACAGTGTACCTAATGTAATATATATCTCACACATCTGCCAGTCAACTCAATTGATAACTGTCCTTTGCTGATGGGGCTATTTTACCATAAGGTAGAGTTCACTAAAAATGTTCTGTTAAAACATAGTATGCTTTAGAGAGATGTGTCCTTTGTTTTAGACACAACTGAGGCTATATACGCACTCCTATGGGATAAGTATGCTTTTGATTGCATAATATTTGGCTGCACACATATGCTTTATTGTTAACTAGATAAAGGAAAAGTTATTTCTTATAAATTGTTTGCCCTACTATTTCCCATTGTATATAAATCAGCAAAACCAACAAGAATGGAAATAATGTTAAATATCCAAGGAAGCTGTGAGGTTTAAGAATTCTGATATTGTGATTTACACAAAATATATATTTGGTTATTCAGATGACCAAAATACATTCCCCATATATATTTTGTCTTTGTCCATGGTTCTTGCCTCACAGCTCCTAAAATATTTGGTTTGTCATTTGATAAGAACAATAAAGTTGTCTTTTGTTATGATAATAAGGTGACTTTTGGAAAGCGCTTTGGTATCCTGAGGATGGGGACTGGTTGGGAGGAGAACCAACCATGTGATTAGAGGCTTGGAATTTTCAGTGCCCCCTCACACCTCCAGGGAGGGGAGAGGGGCTGGAAATTGAGTTCAATTGCCAGTGGCCAATGATTTAATCAATCTTGTCTGTGTAACAAAGCCTCCATAAAATCCCAAAATGATGGGGTCCAGAGAACTTCTGGATTGGTGAATTTGGGGAGAGTGGTGCACCTGGAGAGGGCATGGAAGCCCTGTGCCCTTTCCACATACCCTGCCCTGTGCACCTCCTCCATTTGGCCGTTCCTGAGTCATATCCTTGTATAATAAACTGGTAATCTAGTGAGTAAACAGCATTCCTGGGTTCTGTGAGCTTCTCTAGCAAATTAATTATGCACAAGGAGGGGTCATAGGAACCTTTGGTTTATAGCCAGTTGGTCAGAAGTCCAGGCAACAACTTGGACTTTTCATTGGCATCTGAAGCACAAGGGTGCAGGGAGTCTTAAAGACTGAACCCCTGCCTTGTGAAATCTGACCCAATCTACCTAGAGATAGAGTCAGAATTGAGTTGAATTGTAGGCCACCCAGTTGGTGTCTAGAAAATTGCCTAGCTGGGGGCGGGAGGGAATCCCTTCCCCCAACATGAAACAAAACTGGGATCTACACACTTTTAAGTATATATTTTAAGATGTATTTTAAAGCTGTTTCCAAATGGATGCTAGAGGCAGACTATTAGTGGGAAATTCTATTTAATGTAAGTAAAATACTGCAAGCTAAAGATATTTTTAAAATTCTAATCTATTATTTTATATATGAGAGATATGAACTTCATAAAAAAACACAGTGATGCCATTTGCTATGTTTTATTTTGCTATTAGCTTGTTAAACATAACATGCAAATGATTAAAAAGGAACATACACGTGATTTAGAGTGAAAAATAATTCTAGAAAAGAAAAGTTTCACTGGTAACTATATAAATTCTTAATGCTAAAAATATTGCTCTAAGTGTATGTGGCTTCATGAATTTGGTCTAGTATTTTGCAAAATCATTCGTCTTAAGATTTACCACCTATTTTTTGGCTAAACAAATCTGAACATTGAAATTTGAGACCATTTGATTCAAGACAGTGAACATCCATATGTATGTGACCCATGGTTTTTGGCACATTAAGTTAAGATTCAGGAATTATAATGCTCGGCTGACTTCCATTCAACGCGTAGAAGACTTTGCACATCATTTGACAGTAGAGATGTAAAAAACACTAAATTTACAAATAAAGCATTAAGTTTGTTGTCTCTGTGTGTGTCTATGTCTGTGCTTGTGATGAAATAGGCCTGCCTTTCATCTTTTCTTTTAAAAAAAAGTAGTAAAATGTTTACAAAACATTTCCCTTGGAATTTAAAATTCATGGAAGTAATAAACAGTAATAAAAAATGAATACTATGAAAACTGACACACACAAAAAACATAACCATAAAATGTTGCTCCAGGGTACACCTCAGTAGAATTGGAATTAGTAGATATTAATTAACGGTGATTTCATTTGCTACACGTAGGCATTCGTACATATCAGGTGGCAGACTGGTCTGAGTAAGATGGTTGCCATCCAGACGCAAATGCTTGATCTTGGAGTAGGATAATGGTCCCAGGATCTTACAGAAGCTTTTTACTTCAAACTCTGCAAATTAAAGAATAGAAATGTTAATTACTTTTTTTAGTACATGGGCTTGAAACAATTACTTAAAAAATGTTCAAATTCGTAATAATATCTATTAAGACTCCTTCCCACTTATTTGATGTACCTCTGAATTTGGAACTGCTAAAAGAGTGTTTCAGGCTACCAAATGACACAGCAATATTTAGTAAATAATGCTTATGGTAGATCCGGACATTCAGTGGAATTTTTGAAAGAATAGAACTTATTAATTATAAGTTCTGCATTTAGAAATACTTGATTTTAGAAAAACATTCAATTAATGTGTCATATTATCCAAGCACTCTTTTGAAATATTTTGTCTAGCTCAAAGAAATCTAAGATTGGTGCTATTATATGAGTAACCTCACCAATATAAGCATCTTGGGTTTTTGCATCTTAAAATCAGAAGGGTTAACTAGATGACCTCTGAAGAGTCTTCCAACAAACACACTATTTGATAATAATTCAAAACTCCAAAGCACAAACCAAATCATGGAATGTCCATGATTAGAGCTCATGTCATTTTCTTCTGTGGGAAGAAAAAGCTGCCACAAATGAAAAGACCATTTAGTTTTGAATAGAAACGAAAGCTGTTCTTAGAGTGCATGTTCTATGTGTGTACATAGAAACTATGTCTGCTCATGTCTAGTTCTGATTAATCTTCTCTGGTCCCCTCTAGTGTTATTTTCTTTCATTCTCAAATTCTAGTTAACAATGACTTCAGTGGAACCTAACACACTGTTCTCTTTTCCTCTAAGATGCTGTCTTTAAATAACTCATCAATCAAATTTCAGGGATCTTGTGGTGCCTATCTCCCAGAAAGCATGGCCCAAGGGACAAAACATGGATTTAGACCTATATCAGTTTTCTGTCTCTGCCATTTATCATCAGGGTGACTTTGGAACATTTATCTGATCTTATTAGATATAACATATCTATAACACTGTGTTACATGAAGATTGAAGTAATTAAGATATGTAAGTCACTTCCCGCACAGTGCTAACACCTGATATGTGCTGAGTGGCTATTGATGCCATTTTAATTTTGTCCTCTTTTCCAAATTACTTTACATTAGGAAAACCTATGACTAGGCTAATGCTTAAAGTTGAAAGTTTAAAATATGATAAATACTCTTTGGCTATACATTTTCTAATATTAGAGAACTATAAAGGGGCTTTTTTTTATCTTAAAAGAATGTGGATGATTGGTATGCATAATTTTTATGTAGCAAAATAAGCTGAATTGAAGACATACATGCAAAGTCAAACAACAAGAATATCTGAAAGGTATATATCTAAATATCAAGGATAAGGAAGGAATAAAAGTAACTAACTACTCATTTTCAAATGACTATATGTGATGGGCAGTGTGGTTTCAAGCTCAGCTTGGCACTGAGTGACCATTGGCATGTCTTCCATAGACCACCTTTCCCATCTCATATATCACCTCTTCCATCTTGTATTCCTACTGGTCTTTATACCTTCTGATGTTCCTGCATCTGTCTCTCTCCCCTTTCTTTTCTCAGAGTATGAGGTAGTCCCACTCACGTGGCTAACCTCCACCAACTAAATCTAACAGGTTTCTTCAGCCCTTCAACATCTTAAATGCCATTAGCATTTTGGGTGGTCTGAGTTATCCTTCCTCCTAACCACAAATGTTTATAATGTGGGGCCATATATTGTCACATAGTGAATTTCCCACTGGAAATGGCTGTAAGGGTTCAGCTATGATAGCTTTACTCTGTATTGTATGACAAGCAAGCTTTCCAGACACAAGAAAGGATATATGGCATTTCAGAGCTGGCAATCATGGTCTCCTTCTTGAGAACACGCCAACCCTACCAGGAGTTAGACAAAATTGTTGCAGAATTACAAAGTATCATACTAAAAAGTCACTCTGTACTCTTTTGGATAGAAATGTCAATATCCTTATCCAATATGACAAAAGAACCAACTTTCATGGTATAAAGATGTTCAAGTTCAATAGATTACTTTGCAGATATAATTGTTTTATGAGTAAATCAGCGTTTCCCACCTGACTTCTTATTTAAATAACTTTGTCCATGAACCATAGGTTTTCTCTTCTGCCACCCTTTGTTAAAGAATAAGGAGGAAAATGGTGAATTTCTGTTTCCCACCTGAATCTGTATGGCTTAAACTGAAAAATTTCCCAGAAGTCCAGAAGACTATATAAATAGCCCAAAGTGGATCAGGTCAAAACCCCTCCCAGAAGATAAATAAAAAAAAATAATAAATAAACTATGGTGGCAGGAGAAAGGAAGGAGAAACTGTGGAAAAATCAAATGAGGTGAAGTGTTGTGTATAAAAAAGGGGGAATTTTAATACTACTAAAATAAATTCCAAACCCTCATCATATTCCTTCTTCCCTCCTTAATCTTCCTGTCCATCTTCATAGGAACGCTGTAAAGACACACACACTGTAATACAGATGACAGAGGTAGATGACTATTAATGATAGCAGGGTAATATGTTGAGTCCCAAGTAACGACGTCAGAGGAGACCATGAGGATACGTGAGCTGCTCTGGAGATAACCAGGAGGGATATTTGAAAACCTCTGCTAGCTAGCCCTCTCCTGGACTTGTTTATTCCTCCCTGAGCTAGACCTTGCCAAGAAATAAATGTAGGGCACAAATCTAAATCCTGACAGAGCCAAATAATAACAAATAAATATTGAGAGATAACACAGCAGGATAAATTAGCCCAAAATATTAAATTTGAAGAAATTCATGTTCTATGAGCTTAATGGTTTCTTATCTGGACACTCCAAAGAGAGGCCAGACATTGGATAAATAACTGAGCTAGAATTCTTCTATATTTGAATTAGAGGGATATTTTTTTAGCATTTTCCTTCATTTTTTTTTTTTAATGGAGCCGGAGATAATATTTATGCTACGCAGCTTCGGCATTTAAAAACTTGAGGAAACATCAGTGAAAGACAAGCACAGCTTTCTACTTACTTTCGAGTTCATTGACCTCCAGGTAATAGTTTTCAAGGTTCTCATTGACAGTCGGTATGTTTTTCAGCTTATTATAAGAGAGATCCAGTTCAAGCAGGGATGATACATTAAAAGAATTTCCAGGTACTCCGCTATCAGCCAGTTCATTATGAGATAAACGCAGATACTGCAGTCCATTAAAACGCTTGAAATACTCATCAGGGATGTTGCTGATCTTATTGTTGTCCAAGTAGAGAGTCAGAAGAGATGCTGGGAGACCAGAAGGCAGTTTGGCCATTTGATTGTAGCTCAAGTCAAGGTACTCGAGGGACTTAAGACCTTTAAAAGCAGCTGAAACAGTATCCTCTTTCAGTTGATTGTGTTGAAGGTGAACAAAAGTCAGGTTTACCAGTCCATCGAAGGAGCCAAGCTTCTGGATCTTGTTGTTTGTAAGCTGCAGGTCCACCAGAGATTTGGGAAGCGGGCTCACAGACTCCGTCAGGTTGTTGTAATTTATATGCAGCTTCTTCAGTTGTTTTAGTTTAGAGAAAATTCTTCCTTTTATCTTGGAATTTTCTAGAAGGTTATGATCCAGAATGAGCCACTGCAGATCAGTTACGTTTTCAAAGGCCTTTTCATCAATATGGTCGATCTGGTTATTCCTAAGGTAAAGATACTTGATTCCAGGAGGCACCATTGGCACACTTTTCAATTTCAGCTCATCACAGTACATGGCTGATGGGTAGCTTTCAGGGCAGTTACATTCTGGGGCACAGTTTGGGGATGATAGCCCATAAATCGATAGAGCAAAATCGTAATCATAGTACTGGCCACTGGCACCACCGACTATTGCCAAGAGGAGAGTAAACACGCCGAGGTTCATTTTTGGCAAATGTTTTGAACCCTAAATAAAGTGGAAATACATTATTATATAATATTATACTTTCAGGAAAAGGATATTGGCTTGGCAATGTTAAATCAATTAGCAAATGCATTTAATTTATTACTTTATAGTAATAAATTATTTTATTACTTTATTACTTCGTAGTGCTTTTTTAGAGCATCTAATGATGTCTTTTTAAATTTTGTTTCGGTATCACGGGAAGGATGTACGTACAACTTCTAGTGTGGTGAACAGGGCTCAAGTCAGATTGCATACACATGCGCCCCCTTCTGGGCGAGCTAGGCCCAACTGTCCATTCAATCTCTCTAGGTCATTCCTTAATTAAATGCCTTCCTGCAATAGGTTTCTGGGTGGTGCCCACTGGCCACCATGTTAGTACGCTGATTCAGAACATCCTTCCAAACCAGAAAAATGAAAATGAAAAGACAGTTGTAAACTGTACCCTGTACCCTACCATTCACCCTCATTAAAATGTCTCATTAAGAAGACCCTTACTGGAAACACGGGCAATCTATGGTTTTGCCTGGAGGAAAGCTGTTCTTATGTATGTGTGCGTGAGAGGGGGTACATTCCTTTAAAAATGTCTGGGTATTGTTGGTTCTGAGGAGGAGGAACAGAATTCTTGGTGGGTGTGTGTGTGCCTGTTATTTTGACTTTTCTTTAACATTCGGTGCGTTTAGGCACACTACACAACTGTGTTCCAAAGTTAATATTTAGTACATTAGTTTTAGAAACTACTTTTTCTTAATCAGGGAAATGTCACAAATTCTAAAAAAATGTTAAACCTATAAAGAGATCCAGTTGGTAGAGAAAATATATTATTTTCAAGTTCTGAATTAAAGTTTTCCTTTCTCAGTAACTCACAAGTTCTCTACTTTCTTCATGCCAAAATTTAAGAAGACATGGCTCACTTATCTGGATTTTAGTGCCCTCACAGCATGGAAGTGGGAAAGAGGTGGAACTGAGGAAAGTCTGTATTTAACGGTGGCATTAGGAGCCATGTAGAAAAGGACAAAATTGAGAATATAAATTAAAAATGAGCTGTAACAGTGATTTTCTCATATGAACATGTTTCTAAGGTGAGGCTCAATAAAGTACATTTCAATTGCTTGGGAAAGTACAGGGTTAGCAATTTAGGTAGAGTTGGACTTTTGTAGAGTGGAGAGTTATTGCTGGGGGGTAACTCCAGGAGGGCAATCATAATGTGAGGCAGGATCCACATTCCACTAGATACCATTAAATAATATATCTTCCTGTGAGAAATATGGTACAAGCTTTTGTATCTAGGTAGTTTGGGGTAAGTAGGATTTTTTAGTATCGGAAACTGAGACATCTTTTCTTTGTTTCAACTTGAAATTATAAGGCACTTTATTTTAGCAGATGAAACCCTGAAAAAAGTTGTTAGAATCACTCTGATAGCTGACATAATGTAACATGTAGCCAGATTCTTGGCAAATTATTCCCAAAGATTACGATGGCGCCATTTAACTTAGTTGACAGGAGTTGGCCATGAGAACAATTACATAGTATAAATGTAATTACAGGATTCTTTATAAGTTATAATATGTTAATGTTATAAAGACTTGTCTGGCTTCATTAAAAACCTTCCACCTTATTTTAAATTTAGTATACACTAAAATAGTCATGGTCTCTATAATATGAGTATTGAATAGTAATGAAAAAATGCTTCCATACTTTTTGGCAGAGGAAAAACAAGGACTCTGAATTCAAAGAGAGTTTGTGACCATATAATGAATCCACTATGAAGCAAAAGTGCACTTTGCTTTTTCCCAGTTTTTTTCCAAATACCTGTGGCTATGGAGGAAATGCTTTTCCCAAAAAATAAATCGTCTTCCCCAGAATTTCTCTAAAACATGTTTTTTCAACACATACATCCAAAAAACAAATCGATAAAATTAACAAAATAGAAATAAGTAATTCATAAATGTCTAAGTTCTTTAGCTCAAGTTTTATAATAACATGTTTATTGTAAGTTGTAACAAATTATAACAATATATTTATTGCAAAATATTTTGAATACTAATGGAAATGGCCTTTCCTTGTTCCAAAATTAGGTTCTAACAACACTAACATATATAACTAATTAGCATAAAATAACAAACATTTTAATTGCCACGTTTTTTACTATGTCTACTTTAAATATTTTCTCATTCCGATTTCTGAAACTTTGTATAGCTTCCTTTGCCAAGCAACGTAGCATATACTTTATAAAATTTATCTCAAATCCATAAATCATGGAAAGCACATTGAGCACAATGTGAAAGTAAATGCTCAAAACTGTGGATTTGCTGTTGAATAGCAATTGGCAAAGTTGCTCTGGAATTTTTTCTGTTCCTGTTACAATAAACACTGTCTCAAACCGTCAGCATCCCCAGTGCTATAGTTAAAACAGCACTTACCTTACTGTCTTGACACTGCTTTCGTTAATTCTTAAAGCAGATGCACTATGGACAAGAATCCACCAATATATGCTGTGAACTCTGTCAGGACGGAACTGGCTGCCAGGTTCTTAGTGATACAAGAGCTGAAGGGGGGAAAACCCAGCCCAGTCACGCCAGTCTCTGCATGGAGTTATGTCATTGTGGGGATCTTGTGGGGTGGCATGTGAGCATTCCGCTCGCTAACGAAGTGCAGGTGGACGTGGGGAGCAAGGACTGCCCCGCTCATTCCCTATGGAATGGGAGAGAGATTCATGCTTAACTTACCCAAATACCATAGCTTTTAACTAAGAATTGAGTCCTGCTGCAATCGAAGACATCTACTGGGGGGGAGGGCATTCCTCTTGCAAAGCTCTCTCCCTCTGTAGCTGTTGCAACAATTAGGTGCTGTTCTCTCAATCAACTCTCAGGTTCATCTAAAGGTCTCCTAAATCGTAAACAGACAAATAATTTCAGGAAAATGCAAATGAGTCTTCAGAGGAATTGAACCTTTTCTTGCCCATGACTCTTGAACTTTATATTGATTTACTTGGACTACCTTAATTTGGGGCCAGGGAGGTAACTTATGTTAGTTTCCAAAATGTGAAAATATGCTTCATTAACACTCTGACAGAAAAGGTAAATATCAACATTTCCAGTTTATTTCTTATGTGAAAGGGATTCATTTTATGCTATTCAGATCTGGAATCAATCAGCAATGTCCTGCCTGTTTCTTATTTTGTGGATTTAATTTAGGAATTCATCCAAAACCTTACTTGGGGATGGTATTCTATAGCTTAATGCCAAAAAACATAAAAGAACATGAAAAAATTGCACACTAAAAATATCACAAGGCAGTAATCTTTCACTCTCTTGTTGCATGCTAGCAATATTTTTTTTCCCAAAACTAGAGGTTATGCAAAGTTGCAATCTCCCAAAGGCCTGGTTTGATATATCTTTAATTGTCAGTTCCTGATACATGCTTTTTACAAACGAGCCATACACTCAGTTCTTGTCTATTTCATTTTGTGATTATATCAGCTGTATTTATAGGATTTATTTTTCCTCCAAAATTTTCCTTGTGTTTACAGGAATTCTTAGAATCAAATATTTTAACATAAATTGCCACATTGTAAGATTTTCCCTTTTAAACTAACTTAAATATGTCACTTTTAGCTGTAAGACCTGTGGAAAGTTAATGTCCCTGACAACTAATACATTTGCCTGAAAAATTAATATTAGAATAAATGCCTTTTTTTTTCTTTTTTGGTTATGGAACTGTTAAAAAAAACAGAAGATAATCTTCTTGAAAGTAACTCATAGAATTGTAAAGTGATTCATAGCATAACATCCTATACATACATCTCATTATTATTATTTTAATAAAATTATGGAAAGGCCTCAGTTTTGTAACAGAGAATGTGAATAAACTTAAAAGAAATCAGAAAAAAAAAGAGACATAATTAAGTGGTTCATTGTAAGAAGATATTTAAACAATTCTGAGCATTAGCTTAGAATGTGTCAAATTCTATAATCTGAGATTTTGTTTGAAAAATTCCAACTATCGGGCGCCTGGGTGGCTGTTGGTTAAGCGACTGCCTTCGGCTCAGGTCATGATCCTGGAGTCCCGGAATCGAGTCCCACGTCGGGCTCCCTGCTCAGCAGGGAGTCTGCCTCTCTCTCTGACCCTCCCCCCTCTCATGCTCTCTGTCTCATTCTCTCTCTCAAATAAATAAATAAAATCTTTAAAAAAAAAAGAAAAATTCCAACTATCTATTCCTAGGATTTTTCTTTATGAAGCAGTAAATATGTTACAGCATCTGTAGTAGAGTTTAAATGCATTAAGTTATATTTAGCTCACTGTGAAGTTGATACCATCAACATATACTTTCTTTTTTTATAAAACCAGTTCTGTGAGAACAATAATTGGATGTTGCAAATTTTAAAGCATACTTCTTGAGTCCATTAGAAAGAAATAAAATTACTCTTTATAGTGTATTTTATCCCATGCTTTATTCTCAGAATTTTCACATTTTTTTACTTTAAGTTTTATGTTTTAAAATCCATGTATTATTACCACATTTTCAGAGGTAGAAATGGAGATTCAGAAAGTCTAAATAATTTACTAAAAGTCACCTAATGAGTAAACAGAAGAACAAAATCTTGAAATATTTATCCATTGAGAAGAGAGTGGACAAGATAGAGCTAAAACAAGGTAGTTAATTGAATCAGTTTAAAATATTTTATAGGCAATGCTATTATCAGTAGAGAGCTGAGATATTAAGTAGGCAATGGTTTCTAAAAGGGAAAAACAAACAAACAAACAAACAAAGATAACTAAGCAGTAGTTTCTTTCCTTGCCCGTCACACACTTAACATGCACATACACACCCACATCCACACTTCAGACCACTGGCTGAGGTACCAGCTCTCTACCCTGGCAAATGAGTCAGGTTGTTTGTGGCAATAGATTTTGGAGGTTTCATCAATATTCATGTTCAAATGACTGAGGTGCCCCCTCAGCCTGCCTACTGCATTCCCTCCATGACCTGAGACCAGCGAGGATGATGGGGAACATTATGACCCTTTCATCTACCTCATTCTGAATCCAGCCCTGCATTTGTCACAGCTCTCAGGCTCACCGCAACTTGCCTGTTTCCTTTGTCAAGACCATTCTGATGCCAGATTCTGTTTGTCCCACACTAGCTGGTGATCTTTGAAAAGTCAGTCGGTCCTGGAGTAAGGTAGTAGTGAAGAGATCAGACTTTGTGGAAAGATAGATACAGACTTAGAAACTTAAGTAAGCTATAAGGAGTAAAAATTTATTTAAAAAAAAGTGACCTTGGTAGTTTCAGTGTCTTCATCTTTAAAATGGATCTGATGATGTCTGTAGGAAAAGTTATGAGCATCAGACACCATTTGTCTAATGCCTTTGGTATAGGGCGTGGTCTAGTACCAGTATGGGAGGATATGTTCCAAGCCCCCCACTGGATGCCTGGAACCTCAGATAGGACCAAACCCTCTATACACTATGTTTTCCTATACATACATCTTTATGATAAAGTTTAATTTATGAATTAGGCACAGGATGAATAACAGCAATAACCAATAATAGAATAATTATAACACTATACTGTAAAGCAAGTTATGTGAATGTGGTCTCTCTCTTTCTTTCTCAAATTATCCTCTTGTACTGTACTCACCTGCTTCCTTCTTGGGATGATATGAAATGACAAAATGCCTACGTGGTGAAATCAAGTGAGGTGAATGATGTGGGCAACGGGATGTAGTGTCCAGCTATTATTGACCTTCCAATGCATTGTCATCTGCTTCCAGACCCCAGGTGACTATGAGTAACTGAAACCGTGGAAAGCAAAACTACAGATAGGGGGATGGCTACTGTATAAGTGATTGATACATTGAAATGCTTAATATCGTATAGCTGTCATTAGTTATTGTTCATAGAGTCGTAGAACCACAGATTTGGAACCAATCTCAGAGATCATCAAATTGATGGGTACGGTTAAACAAATTTCCCAAGTTCTAAGCAGGTCTTTTTTTTTTTTCCCCCCATTGCTAACACTAATGTGTTGCCAGCACCCCACCCAAACAAACCGTGACGTTGCTTTCCCTTTGGGTGAGATGGATGGTGTTCCCCGTTTCCCCGCACTCTCTATATAGGGATATATGACTGGGCATCTGCATAAGCCAAGTCCTCCAAAAGCATAGAAATGATGAAATATAATGACAATTCCCTGTTTGTAGAGGAGGAGGTTCTATTTTTATCACTTTATACATTGGGGTTTAAAACTTCGCTTTCTTCTTATTGCAGATTTTATAAAAGTAGTTTGTTTTAGCACATTTGGAGAATACTTACATGGAAAAGGATGAAAATAAATATCCAAGCCCAGAAATGATCATCTTTTAATGTTTTTCCTTAGGCTGTGAGTATGTGCACACACAAACTCATAGACACTTTGGTGTTTACAAAAGTCTTACACCATGGTCCTTGTAGTTGTATAACCCTTCCCACAAAAGAGTAAGTTATGGATACCTTTCTGTATCATTAAATATTATTCTTTAATGCCATTTACTACATGAAATTCCATCATATAGATGTACCAAAATGTAATTACTTTTTAATATTACAATGACCACTTGCTTTCTCTAATAATTTGCATACTCTCACATACAATAAAATTTTATTCTTCACATTGGTCATCCCTAATCTGTCTACTTTGCTTATCTCAATAGGTACATTTTCAATGAAAATTCCCTTTTTTGGTGAGTGGTTTATTTTTTTAAATCAGAACAGTAAGTGAATGGATTTGCATTTTTTTTCTCCTTTCACATCAATCTTACCACCATTATCAATTTTAGCATTTCTTATAAGCCATGGAACTATCCTTCATCTTCATCATCTTTATACTCATATGCATGGATATTTTTAAACTCATTCTACGATTGCCCCCATTTATCTTGGCCTCTTACATGAAAATATTTTTTTAAATATCAATAATAGGTTTATTATATTTTAGCATTAGTTCACTTGCATTATAAGATTAATATATGTGAACGGTATAACATGCTGAAACATTTCACAGCATACTGGGATATGAGGTTAGATGCAAAATAATCTCTCACCCAACCTACTCTCCAATTTCACTCCCTAGAAGTGATTGTTATTTAGGTTTTGTTTATTATTTCAAATATTTTGGACATGTCCTATATACATAACAGAATTTCATTTCCCTCCCTCTCTTTCTCTCTGTCTCTCTCTCTTATCCTATATATCCTGCGTTTTTCACCTAAAATACTTACCTTATTTTGTCTTACTAATGTTTTCTATAGTTACAGAGCATAGCATCGTAGGGTTGTATCAAAACTTCTGTTTTTGGCCAATGGTGAGTGATTCAGTGCTTTTAATATTTTTTGTCTGTTGTTTTGATTATTTCATTGCTAGGGCACATACTAGTATATTTAGCAAATTTTGTTCACTCGTGCAGTAGTGCACAAAATACTTTTGCAAAACAAGACCCCAAAGTATAATCACTTCTTTTTCTTGATTCGTATAGACATAAGGGAAATTTGAGGGTTACAAAATAATGATTTATTGGACAATAACTAAGTTACAGCTTATTGTAATAACGGGTATGAACAAAAATAGCAGGAACATAGTATTGTTTTTGAGAACAAACTGAATTAATTTCTGAAAATGCATTTATAGTTCAAACCTACTACAATAGAAAATTCTAGAAAGTAAAAATAAGCAAAAAGTCTATTAGTCAGCGATCAGAATGACATCATCATGTGTCATGTGGCCTCTAGAAAACTCTGCCTTTCACTTCTGAGAGAATCAAAGTGAAAAATGTAAATCACATCTTAATATTATTATAAGAATATTTTTTCAAAAAGAATAATTTTTACATTATGCACTCTCTGAAAGATCAACACTTTGAGCACTGCTGCCCTAGACTTCTTAATTGTTGGCTTGTAGTCACTTAGGTCTCAGCCTTTTCAGACAAGATTTGAAGCACCAAAATGAGCCTCATCTACTTACTCTCTATCATTTTAGAACATTATATTTTCTTGTCACTTACCAATTTCTGGAATTATTTTTAGGATGTTTGTTTATTTTTTTAGCAGTGTGTGTTATAACTTTGACCTTCTAGGCTGTCACTTCCATAAGAGTAAGACTTTATCTGTCCCTTAGGACACAGGTCCTCCATATGTATTTATCGAATGAATGAAATATTTTTCCAGAATATTTCTTGTTCTCAACCTATTTTTTGGATGGATTTTTTAATATATATTTTACTATATTAAAGCCAATACTATTGGATTTGAATGAGATCAGCTGAGGTGAAGTTGACATCTTTAAGTATTGTGTTTTGACATGGAAGGATAGATGTTTAGCATTTACCTAAGTGGCTTATTTTGTATGCAAACGTCTAACTTTTAACTGAGTCTGTATGGTAAATTAATTAACTTTTGAAAACACCATGCCATGACACAATCATCATAGAATATGATCCCTCTCTAAGTATTAGGAAATTTATCATAATTTCTTTCAAATCTTTTCTTCAGGTATAGTTTTCTCCAGATTACCTTGTTCAACCAATGAAATCAAACCTAGAAGATAAAATTTTATGTTGTGCAGTGCTGCTGTGGATTTCAATTTTTTTGTATAGGATAAGCAAGAAAGAATTAAACTTTCCTGTATTTTGCATGAAAATAGGTAAAGCGCAAGAAATATGCCCATGACATTACAGGTTTTTTTCAAAGTTCAAAATCCAAGCCTAGAATTGTCTCTGACATGTCTTCCAAAGCTCTCATGACAGATGCAGGCCACTGCATGTGAAGCATGTCTGACAGATGTTATGATTTTATATATGTCTAGTATTATGTATATTATGATTACACATATTTAATTGGACTTAAGTGGAGTGAAATAGGAAGTATAAGAATCATTTCAAATACGAAAATAAAATAAAGTACATCAACATTATATTTAACAAAAATAGAAAAATGATGACATCAGGCATCCTGCCTTTTTCTACCCCCAGGAAACTGTGTGCGGGTATTTATTTTCACTGAGTATATCCTAGTGGTGAAGAATGCTATGTAAAATATTTGTTATGAGATCTTGGGCAATCCACTGCCTCAGTTTGTTCATCTTTAAAAAGAAGACGGTCACGGTGCCCATCTCATAAAGCTTGTTCATGAGCTTAAATGAGTTAGTGTATGTAAAACTCTCAGAACAGTTCCTTACATACAGTAAGCACTCAATAAATGTTAGTTATTATTACTGTTACAGGGGTCCACTGCTTTCATGATGTATGAAAACAAGGGACATGAAGGTAGTACATTGAATAAGAGCAATAAATTCCCTGAGACAGAAATCTTTGCTTCTATCTCTTTATTTTCTGCTCTGGAACTAACTTTGTGTACATTAACTCTTTAAACTTCAATTTTCTACATTTGTAAAATAGGATTAATTACCTTCGTCATTGGGATGTTAAGAAGATCAAATGAGTCAATACACTAAAGTACTTAGGACATTGTAAGCATGATGCAATTTATCCTTGTAAACTAAAAACATAGAACTAGACTTAATATTCATAAATGGTTAATATTTATACTAATATTTATGTCAAACAACATGTAAAAACAAATAATAACCACAACTTCTCATAAGTGTTATAAAATAAAATGATAGAATGCAGGGAAAGAGAATACAGCATGGGAAAGCAGAGAAAGCATCCTCTTGAATTAAATCATATTTAAACTGGGTAGGAAAAAGTGAAGAAGTGGAGGAGTGTTCAATAGAGAGGTTTTAGAATTTTTGAATGAGGGCTGATGCTTGATGGTTAGGTGGCATACAAGTTGTGATTGGACACGTAATGATGGCCAGTTCACATAAGTCATCATACTCCATACTAGGCACTGTGGATTTTCATTCAAGTGGTTTGGGATGCTAGTGATTGTAAGTAATAGAATCATAAGAGGAAGCAGCAAGGCCAAATGGGACACAACAACTTTGGTCTAGGAAAGAAGCAAAGATGGTGGCTTGAACTAGAGAGGTCGCAATGGAAATGGATAGAATTCAGTACATACAATTGCAGTACAATCGGGTAATGAGTTAACTGCATGAAAATATTCCCTTCTAATTTCTGTAGCTGGGACCTAATTAAGAACTTTAAAGATTATAAGCACTGAAAAAAAATCGTATAGAGTTACTTCCCAACATGCGATTCAAATTAAAATCAAATCTATAAAGAAGGTATAAGACAGTTTTTAAAATTCTGATTTGCCCCTTGCAGGAAAACCAAATCGTTCATTCATCAGTCTACACATAAAGGTTGATTAAGACTTAGGCACCATATGGCACTAGAGACCCTCCCCTAGTGGGTGCTTCAGGAAGCACAAAGTTTAGGTAGAAGAGATGCAAATAAACATGTAGTTATGATGCCATGTGGCAATCCTACAGGAGGAAAACAAGAACTATCATTTCATAGAGCATCAGCACCAGAACTAGCTGTGATTTACTGAAGAAGTTTATACATCACAAAGTGAAAATCAAGACGAAACATCATAGTGAAGGGTGAGCTGGGTTTAGCCAAGGGGAAAATATAAGTCCAGGCATAGGGAAAGCTTTTAAAATGTACAAAGGAAAAGAAGAAACTATACTTTTGAAAATCAACTGGCTCCCTGTAGCTGAATTCATGAATAGAATATCTGTAAATATACACAAAATAAAAATAAATCCCTGTTTTCTTCTAATTAACTCTATGATGATTCAGAACACATCATTTTCCATAGAGCTAAATTAACTGAAGGTTTAACTGTGTGTAAATAACATATAAGATTAAAAATATTTTGGGCTTAACCTATTTAGAAATAAACACTTCCTAGGAGTCCAGTAGGTGTATCCTCATAAAACTACAAAGCTTTGCAGACTCAATTAATCCTAAAGTGTATTTTTTAGTACCAAAGTCATGTGGCATGTTTTGAAAATGACATAACATTGACTCATTATAAAATAGGTTCCACTAAAAACAAATTGACTTTTAACAGAAAATGGTATGAGTACTCATTACTTTTATGTTGCAAGCCTTAGTCCTGAAATTTAATATGTACCTTTCATTATAAATATCCTTCCTCCATTATATTTGCAAGGAAATGATTGACCTATAAGATTAAGTAGTTAATATACTTTTTGATGATACACATTTTCCAGGGTTATATGGTTTCCCCTAAGATTCTGAAGGACATTTCAGAAAATAGTTCTGGGGTTTTAAAATACAGGTTGAAGTTGACTTATTCATAAACCACAACAATTTTTTTATCATAATTATTTCAATATTGAAAATTCCAGTGTGCTTCTAAGCTTCCACTCTAGTGTATATATATATATTTTTGGATACTCACCCAAGCCTATTATATTCCAACCCATACCCAGTTTCTTCCTTTGCACAACAATGAAATTACCATGATGTCAATAAAAGTCCTTCTAAAGTTTCCAGAAAGAAAATAGGTCAAGGTACATTATGGTAATCTTGGCAGTGATTTGTTGGTTTAAATATTTCCGTATTTTTTTTAAAGCCATGTTTTTGGTTCCTTTAGTTAGTATTGGCCATAACTCAAATTTTTAAATAAATCAATGGTAATTAAAGTTGGTCGTTGATTGAAATCATTCAAGGAACTTTAAAAAATGTAAATTCCTAAGAAATTACCCTTGGAGATTCTGAATGAGTGTGTGTAACTGAAAAATTTACATTTTTTAACAAGCACCAAAAGTGATTTGGATAATCAGATGGAAGTAGGTAAATTATATTCTATTCTTTCTTCTGTTTTTGTTTCTCTATGTAGTAGAAGATTCCATTACCTAAGTTTGTATTCTATTCATTCTGGGTGTGAAGGAGGTTTAATACATTTCCCAGAGGTCAGGGGACTGAGGTAACAAAGGAGTGGCTGCCGGGGTCTATATTATGTTTGTTTTGCTCTTCTTGGCCTCTTCATTGGTCAACCTTTGCACCTGAGTCTGATTAACCTGGCCCCTGAGTCTGTGGCCTCTTATCTCTGAGGCCAGTCAAGTACTCATCAATCCTCCATGATGATTCATCTCATACCATTTCTGACTGACTTTAAGTAACTCCCTGGGGTTTGGCTAGGACTCGCAAACAAATCCCTGCTTGGATGGTTGACTCTGCAGTAACAGAACCAAGGTCAGAGAGACTGGAATATAGTGAGGGGAAGGGAGAAGGGAAATAGATGAATTCCAGTAGTTTCTTACGGCTGGTATAAAAAATTGCCACAGATTTAGTGGCTTAAAACAGCACAAGTTTATTATCTTTCTGTTCTGGAGTTCAGAAAACCTAAATGAGTTTCATTGAATTAAAGTCAGGTGTTAGCAGGGCTGCATCCCTTCAGGAGGCTCTCAGGAACAATTCATTTCCTGGCCTTTTCCAGCTTCTAGAGATACCCACACCCCTTGTCTCTTAAACCCACCATCTTCAAAGCCAGCAATGGCCAGTTGGGTCTTTTTCAAATCACATCACTTTGACACTGATTCTTCTGCCTGCTTCTTTCACTCTTAAGACCCTGTGATTACATTAGCCCCATCAAGATAATCCAGGATAATTTCCCTGTTTTAAAGTCAGCTGCTACTTTAACTCCTCATTGCCACATAATGGAACATACTCAAATCTTCTGGGAATTAGAATGCAGATCTCTTTGAGAAGCCACTAGTCTGCCTATAAAAGTTTCCCAAACATTATGTGGAACTTTAGGTTCACTTAAATAAAATCCCCAAAGATGTTTAATTAGAAGAAACTCTGCTCTTTAGATCTATGACATCTAAAATGTTTGGTAATTTTTCAAAAATCAATTAGAGCCATGCCACACAGTATCTCCTAATTTATACTCCAACATTAAATAATTAGACTTTTTTATTTTTAAGCTTTTTTTATCCAGTCAGGAAGGTGAATTGAGATGTGATCTTTAGTAGAGTAATTCAGCTGTGATGTTGCCAAACTGTGAATTTAATTTTCCTTTGGAAGCCAGGGAAAATAAAATTATAATGAATTTATTCTGGGTCTGGTTAATGTCCTTTCTGGGAATAGACTTTGGAGTAACTTAAAAAGTACACTGAGAAATTTGCTTGTGGGTATGTGGGTTGTCTTCCCAGAAGTGATGCTGTACTCTAGACTGGGCAACCAGAAGAGGGACAGAGGGAGGGAGTGCTCGCGAGTCTGCATTTGTTTCTGTGATCGTCATGACTGTGACTCAGAGTGGAATCCGTAAATGAATCATGATCTCATTTGCCACTTCAGAGAAAAAGAAGAAGATGAGTATCTAAATAGAAAAGCAGTTGAACAGTTGTGCCTTGATCATGGATCCCAACCATTGAACACTTCCCCAAATTTCTTTTTTCCCCCAAATTACTAATACCATTTTGTCCACGAACTTTATCAGGATTCTTATTAATGCTATCTCCCTTTTGCTGCCTAACTTTCCAATTACGTTTCTTTTTACTTCTTCTCCAATCACTTTGTGATAAATGCAAACACTTGCCATTGTCCTGTGAATTATATCTAATGCATATATTTATGTATTTGGCACATATGCTGTCCACACAGAGACTAAAAAGAACAAGGAAATAAACAAAGAATGGGGGTGTACCATTACTTTTAGATTCATAACTTTGATTTTATTAACGTTTATATATGATTTTTGCTTAAATCCACTATGGCCTATAGAATATTGTTATGGTATAAATTTGGGTGACATTTTTTAGAACAAGAAAAAAAAAAAGAGGCAAAGTAAGCATTCCTTGAACATAGGTAACATGTGGTTTAATTTGAGCTCTATACCTCCCTTCCTCAATTCCAAATATTACTTTTTCCTAAAAATATTTCGAAAGTGGAAAGGAAAAAGTAACACGGGAAAACAAGTAGGAATTTGAACACAAATGAGATTCCCTGGTCTCCCCCAACACCACCAATATACAAATTGTCCTGACTGAAGTGGTGAAAGATGTCCAAGAAATCATTATGTGATGAAGACTGGTCTAAACCACCAAGTCTAATCGGGTCTCTCTACACATGCTGTACACTGTATCCCATGTCTTATTTATTTTATAACAGGAAGTTTGTACCTTTTAATCCTCTTCCCCTATTTCATCCATTCCTCTCCCCCCCCCCCCCCCGGACAACCAGTAGATTGTTTTCTGTATCTGAGTCTCTTTCATGTTTTATTTTGTTTGTTCATTTGTTTTGTTTTTTAGATTCCACATATAAGTGAAATCAGATGGTGTTTGTCTTTCTCTGACTTACTTCACTTAGCATAATACCTTGGAGTTTCATTCATATTGTCACAAATGGCAAGGTTTCATTCTTTTCATGGCTGAGTAATATTGCATTGCGTGTGTATACCACCTGTTCTTTATCCATTAGTCTATGGATGGACACTTGGGCTACTTCCATATCTTAACTATTATAAATAATGCTATAATAAACATAGGGGTGCATTTATCTTTTCAAATTAGCATGTCTGTTTTCAGATAAATATCCAGAAGGGGGAATCGCTGGATTGTATGGTAGGGCTATTTTTAATTTTTTTACTGTTTCCATACCAGCTGCACCATGTTGTGTCCCCACCAACAGTGCACAAGGGTGTCCCTTTCTCCACATCCTACTAGCTAGCTAGTTCTTGTCTTTTTGATTTTAGCCATTCTGACAGGTAAGAGGTGGTATCTCATTGTGGTTTTAATTTGCATTTCCCTGATGATGAGTGATGTGGAACACTTTTTCTTATGTCTGTTGGCTACCTCTATGCCTTTTTTGGAGAAATGTCTATTTAGGTCTCCTGCCCATTTTTTAATTGGATTTTTTTTAATATATTAAGTTGAGGATTTTCTTTATGGCAATGATAGCCAGAAAAAAACACCAGTTTACCATTCTTGACAAATATGATGCTCATTAATTAACATTTTAGTGATTTACAATATTGAAAGTTCTTCTGTGTGTATTATTTGAACTGATCCTTATTAAAACCCAGTAAAATACAATTTATTAAACCCATATTAAAGATTAAAAAAAATTAGGCTCTCAGAAACAAGATGCCTGTCTCCAAATTTCATGACTCCTCCCCTCTACCATCCCTGAAATAGGTCATATTTACTCTCATGTTTTCCAATTTCCTTTGGGTACAGTCTTCTCACAAACCCTCTCCACCACACCCAACTCAACTCAGTCTTTCCCACACCTGGTACATAAGAGTCCTTGGGCCTTGCTCTCAGCATGCTGTCTGCCAGGCTCCTGTCACTCTTTCATTCCATCAGAGCACCTACCACAAGTTGCCTTTTGTCTATTTTTCTAATTACTCTGTGTGTATGTGTGTGTGTGTACGTGCACGTCTCTCAACAGAATGAGATCATACTTGGTTTTTACGTTGTTATTTTCACTATAGCGTCTCCAGCATCTATGGCGATGTTCTGCTCAGTCGAAATTCAAATAATTGTTGAATGAATGAACACATACATGAGGATCATGGATTAATCTACTCGTAGTAAAAATATTATAATATATACCAGAGGATTCTGAATTCTATTAGGAGTCTGTTGAGTATCTTTCAAGAGTTAAACCATAATGTATCTAGTCCAAGGATTTTGTGAGGTCCCCAAATGACTGGGAGATGGCAGAGGTGCCTGCACTTCCAAGGTAGTATCCTGAAAGCGTTTAGGTCTGGTTATTCTGCATTGCAGGAGTCCCTTGAAACTTCTACTTCTCAAACAATTTGTGTTTTAAAAATATTAATACTCTGAATCTTGCAAATTGAATAGTCTCTTGTTGCCAATTTAACACATACTATTAACACTAGTGTTGCATGTAAATCATAGAAAGAATAATAAGTCTTGAGAAGAGGGGATGGTGTTAGTTCTTTCACTAATTTGCCTGGGCTTTTTGGTGGGGCGTGTGTGTGTGTGTGTGTGTGTGTGTGTTTCTCCTGGGAGTCATTTAACTGCTTTGGGCTTTATAATCTTTATAATCCTAATGACATTAGTAAAGAATAACTAGGTAAACAACAACAACAAAAGTAATAGTAAGCAGAGAAAATTATCACTTTGAACCTATGAAATGATACTAATTTTTTTTTTTAAAGATTTTATTTATTTGACAGAGAGAGACACAGCGAGAGAGGGAACACAAGCAGGGGGAGTGGGAGAGGGAGAAGCAGGCTTCCCGCGGAGGTGGGAGCCCAATGCGAGGCTCGATCCCAGGACCCTGGGAACATGACCTGAGCCGAATGGCTTAATGACTGAGCTTAATGACTGAGCCTAATGACTGAGCCACCCAGGTGCCCCAAAATGATACTAATTTAAAAAACATTTGTTAATTGGCAAAATGTACTGAATTTTTATAGCTATTGATCTAGTAATCCCTGTATCTAGATATCAAGACATTAATGTTTTTCAACACTATATAATAATAGAAAGTTGGAAGAAATTCCAGGTTAGAGGAGTAAAAGCATGCATAAGTGACCATCTGGTAAAATCACGTAATGAAATATGAAACATTATTGAAATATACCCATACTATGTAAAGAAGTGGAAACATTTGTATTTAAATAAATCAGTAAAAGTGCACTACAGAAGTTCATCATTTCTATTGGCAATGATGGAATGGTATGCACTTGCATCAGCATATATACTAACAATAAAGCAAATCAAACTGAAATCATCAAAACAGTGATCTCCTGGACCTAAGATTCCTTTTAGCTTTAGTATCACAATTTTGTACAACTTAATTGTTTCACTAAAAAGCAATTTCTAATTCCTAATGCTGAGTAATTCCTAAATGCAGACACAGGATTCATTATTTTATAGGTTCTTTTTGTAACTGTAAATTTAATTCTCCATTTTGTTTTTGTATTCTTTTCCCAGCAGGAAATAAAGTGGAGGATTTGCCTGTTAAACTTATATGCACATTTTAGATAAAACCTTGAAACCTTTCGATTTAATTTTTACATTTTGACCATTATAGTAATTTTATAAAATGAACTTATACTTTCTGATTTAAATTTGAGAAAAGATAAAATAAAAAATTCAAATGACATATTCTACAAATTTCATCATGTTTTCAAACAATGTGGTAAATATTATGATATATTTCATCAAGCACATCTCTCCTCATTTTTATGCCTATTATTTATTTTGAAAAAAAATACCCTGGGTACTCAGAAATCATGACCTCACCTCAAGGATAAAAATGTTGATTTTAAATAGATGTACATTCTGATGACCAAAGAAGGCTTTTCAGGCATTATGCCTAATGTAAACAGAGGCAAACCCTGAATAAATTCTGGCTCAGTTTGCAAAAAGGGGTATTCTAGGTGGTTGTTTTAAACTTCATTAACTCTTTCCATTTTACCAGTAACAGTACTTTACAGGTCCTGAGGACTTTCCCTGAAGCTATTTGTCTAACACACCAACATTTACAGAATGGGAAACGTAGTATTGGTACAACAGATGGGATTTTCTTACATTTTGCTTGCTGAAAATAACGTGCTGCTTTACCACAACTGCATTTTTCTGGGTTCAGAACCCAACCTAGAGAATTTCATTTGGTTTTCTTAATTTGGTCCAGCTGTTGAAATAAACTGGTTCACCTGCCTTCCTTCTACCTTCCCTTCCTTCTTTCCTTCGTCCTTCCTTCCTTCCTCCCTTCCTCTCTTCCTCCTTTCTCTCTTTCTGTCTCTCCAATCATTCTTTGGACACTTAGACAAAATGGAAGTAACCTTGTTGAAGAGTGGATTTTCAGGATCAGAAATGCCCCTAGCACACACCTATTTCATAATGCAAAAATCTGCGGGTATTTACAAAGAATGTGCTACTATTTTGTCATCTTGAACTTATTTTTTTCCCTTCTAGTATCCAGGTTACTCCCTCAGATCCCTCTGGCAGAATCCCTCTTACAAAACATCTCTATTAGCTGGACTTTCCCCCTGAACACTCCAAATTAAAGAAAAGAAGATAAAAAAAGCAGCTAGTTTGCCAGTTTTAAACTGTAATTAATTTCAAAACTTCCGACTAGTTAGTTGTGAGGGTGAGTATAGAGAGTAACTAAATAGTCTCCTTTGTTCAGGCATTCGTTCATTTATTTAATCATTCATTCTTTCACTCTAGATATATGGAATGCCCAGCTATGTGTCTGGAATTATTCTATGTTCTTGGCATATAGAAACAAAGACAGACAAGGTCTCTGCTCTCAAGGAGCTTATCTATTGGGGGAAAAAAGTATGTAAACAAGATAATCTCGGAAAATAGTTTAAGTACTATGAAAAATAAAACAAGATAAAAGGGTAGAAAATAATGAGACTATATGTTGTTTTATAATGGGTGGTCATGGAAATGACATTGAGTACAAATCAAAGTGTCTCAGACCAAAGGATGAGCAAGTATAAATGTCCTGAGATAGGACAAGCTTGTCATGTTAGCGGTGAGAGTTCAATGCCGAGGGTTGGATGGGGAATGTTCATACACAGCCATATAGATTTTATTGCTATAGAAGTGGAGTTGTGTAGAAGTAGAGCAGAGAAGGTGGAGAGTGGAAGCAGGAAAATCACAATATGTCACATCCCATGTGAGACATGAGCAATGGAGTTGATGAAAACAGGACGGACTGAGGATAAGCTTTTGATATTATCCTCGTAGTACTTACTGAGAGATTAGGAAAAAAGCTTCCCAGATTTTGGGTGAACAAATCAATGATGCTATAGTATATTGACATGAAACAATCTTTGTTCATTTCAGTAGGATGAAAGCAATGAAAATCATATTATGTTCCCTTGGATTACAAAAAGCTAAGAATAGTAATAAGGCTGAACAGCAGAGTTGATAAACAGGTACACTAATTGCTATTTAATAAGTTGAACTCATACTCTTTGTTTAAAATACAGTGGGTTTATTACCAGTACATTATTTGGTTCCCTGGTGATTTTCAAAGGCTTGCTCTACTCACATTTGTATCTACTGCTTCTTAATTCAATTAACAAATATTTATTGACTGCCTACTATAACTCAGGTCTTAGGGAAATATGTAAAAGAGTACATAGACATAGTCACAAAACTTGCTATCAGAATTCTGACAATTTTCCTCTGAAGTTTAGTGCTATAGATAAATCCAAGGCAGGTAGATAGTCTCTCTGTAGATAAACTCTTATTTGTTGTAGCTTGTCCCACCTTATGCCTGTGTGACTTTTTTTTTTTTTTTTTTGTGGTTGGTATTGTGCTCATTTCTGAAATCCAAGTACTTTGCCAAGTTTCATTACAATTGGTTTCTTTTCATTAATTTTTTTATTTTTCATGGGCCCCCTTTTGAGCTACAGATTCAAATCTTCAACTCAGAGAATGTTTCTTCTATTCTGCCTTTGATTTTTCCTTCTTCATTTTTTGAATTACTTTCTTTTTAAAGACCAACAGTGACCCATGGGATAATTTTTTCTCTCTCCTTTTATTCGCCATCACATTGGATCATGCATCTCTTTGTCTTTTTCTTTTGCCTTCTTCCTGCCATGCTGATTTCCCTCTTCAATATTTCTGAAACTGTTATTTTCCTCATAATTTATTTTCCTTTCTTCAAATTCAGCCTACCACCCGGCTCTCTTATTTCCCTCTCTCTCGGTATCTCCTGTTTCAAGCCTACTACTTTTTCAATATTTATTTAGACTGGAAGGTAGAGGTTTTCAAAATGTCGGTTTTCTATATAAATGGTTTTCAAAGCAGTGCTTTGCTCCCCACCCCCCAACTTCAGTTCTCCCTTTTATTTTATATGACAGGATCTTTTCATAAGGCTCTAGCTATTTTTACAATGTTTTCTCATCCTTGAATGATTTCTATCCAGGCTGGCATTTTGCCAATCAACAAACTTTTCATATTCTTCTTACTCTGTTGTTTGTTTGTTTTTTTTCCTTTTGGCTTTTAAAGAATAGTCCTTTCACATATTAAGCAGGAAAAGTAAGTGCTGTGTAACATTCGGGTCTTTTGAATGTTTTCTTGAATGTGAATTTGCTGACCTAAGGAGGAAATTCTGGTTCCATCACCTGGTTATCTTTCTTTTTAGATACAATGAAAAGAGGAAAATTTAAAAATAACGTAGAAACTCAGGAGTGCACCATTTCTGTGGCCCTACCAGGAAGCATAAAAACAAAATGCCTGTATAAGATGGTACAAAAGTGAATTGCCTCTCCACTTGTGAATTTACTGGGTTGGACACGACATACTATTTTCTATCCAGTTTTTACATGTAACTTCTTTGAATTTCAATCCTGAAATTAGTGCAAGAAATGTAGTAATTAGGGCATAAGTTTAGAAATTTAAAATCTTTTGTTCTCCCAGAAACTGACTGTAGATAAATAGTGCTGGTTTCCTCACTCTGGCCAACAAAGAATCTGCATTTTTGTGGTAAGCTAATCACCCCTTGTCACCAACAATATATGAGAGCTCTGGTTGTTCCACACCATTGTCAGGGGTTGGTATTAGGAGTCTTTTTAATTTTAGCCATTGCCATAGGTACGTAGTAGTATCTTGAGTTTTGTTTGCTTAGTTTAATGTTTTTAAAATAAAATTGTATATATTAAAGGTGTACAACATGGTGATTTAATATACACATACATAGTGAAATGATTACTATACTCAAGTTAGTTAGCATATCTTCTCACATAGGTACCATTTTCTTTCCTTTGTGATAAAGACACCTGAAATCTACTCTCTTCACAAATTTCCAGGATTCAATACAATATTATTAACTATAGTCATCAGGTGGTTTTCATTAGCATCTCCTTGGTGACTATAGGTGTTGATCTTGACATGCATTTTTTTTTTTATTTTCTCTTGTGAAGTATCTGCATTTTTTTTTTAATTCTTTAAGTTTGTTTGGTCTTATTGCATTTCTAAAGTTTATCGCTAGCTAGCTAGGTATCGTGTAAAAGCACTTTGTTAAATATATATATTGTAAACATTTTCTCTCAGTCTGTAGCTTCTTTTTTCCTTAAAATGTCTTCTGAAGAGTAAATATTTTAATTTTGATGAAGCCCAATTTATCCACTTTTTCTATTATGGTTCACACTTTTTGTATCTAAGAAATCTTTGCTTACCTCAAGTTCATAAAGAATTTCTCCCATGTTTTCTTCTAGAAATTTTATAGTTTTAGGTTTTATGTATAACATATATGTATATGTTTCTTTCTTTCCCCGTTGAATTGCCTTTTTACCATTGCTGAAAATCATTTGACTGTATGTGTGCGGGCTCATTTCTCAGCTCTGTCTTCTGTTCAGTTGATCTTTACATCTGTCTTTCTGTCTTTTAACCTCACTGTAGCTTCATGGAAAATTTCAAAAACTGAAGTCCTCAAATTTTTTTTTCTTTAAGAAAAAAGCTTTGTATCTATTAGGTTGTTTGCATTTCCATGTAAGCTTTAGAATCAGTTTATTGATATCTAGATAAAGCCTTTTTTAAAATTACAATTGGGATTGTGATGAATCTATACGTCAATTATCCTAACAATACTGAATCTTCAAGTGGTGAACATAGTATGTATCTCCATTGTGAAGGTCTTTAATTTCTATTAGAAGTATTTTATAGTTTTTTATGCATATGTCTTACATGTCTCCTGTTAAGTTCAGTCACAAGTTTTTCAAAACTTATTGTATGATTCTAAGGTAAACAGAATTTTTTAAAAAAATTATTTTACAGTTTTTTTTTTTTTTTTGCTGCTAGTAAATAAAAACAAACCTAATTCCTGTACATTAACCTTCCATTCTGCGATCTTGCTAAATTCACTTATTAATGTTAGTAGGTACCTTTCCACTGGTGTCTTAGAATTTTCTATGGACATGTTCATGTTGTCTTGAAGATAGTTTTACATTTTCTTTCTAATTGTCATGCTTTTCACTTATTTTTCTTATCTACTGCACTAACTAGGGTTTTCTGTATAATGTTTCAGAGAAGTGGAAAGATTAATCATTCTTGCTTTTTCCTAATCTTGGAGTGAGAGCATTCTCTTTCATTATTTACAAACGGTATCCCAGTTAATTGTCGTAAGCAACTTATGTGGTAGGCACCTTTATTATCATTCCCCATTTTAAGCTTAAATTGATAAACTGAAATGCTTAATATCACACAGCTTGTAATCACAAAAACAAAGGCTATCCCAGGCAATTTGAACATAGGCTTTTACTCTTTTTTTTTAAAGTTTTTTTTTTTTTTTTAAGATTTTTTATTCATTTATTTGAGACAGAGAGAATGAGAGACAGAGAGCATGAGAGGGAGGAGGGTCAGAGGGAGAAGCAGACTCCCTGCCGAGCAGGGAGCCCGATGCGGGACTCGATCCAGGGACTCCAGGATCATGACCTGAGCCGAAGGCAGTCGCTTAACCAACTGAGCCACCCAGGTGCCCTTTTTTAAAGTTTTTATTTAAATTCCAGTTAACATACAGTGTAATATTAATTTCAGATGTACAATATAGTGATTCAACACTTCCATACAGCATCTGGTGCTCATCACAAGTGCTCTCCTTAATCCCCATCACCTATTTCTCCCATGCCCCCACCCCTCTCCCCTCTGGTATCCATCAGTTTGTTCTACATATGAATGAGATCATATGGTATTTGTCTTTCTCTGACTGACTTATTTCACTTAGCGTTAATACTCTCTAGCTCCACTCACATCATTGCAAATGGCAAGATGTCATTCTTTTTCATGGCTGAATAATATTTTATTGTCAATATCTACCACCTTTTCTGCATCCATTCATTAGTGGATGGACATTTAGGCTGTTTGAGGCTTTTGCTCTTTATGGTTGCTCTTTATTGCCTCAGAAGTGGAATCAGATTCTGAAGCAACAGTTCAGGCTTCCTCACAGGCTGCTTGTACCTCCCTCAGCTCTGAGACCTGAATCTCACTAGCTTCACAGCCCCTTGGGCATCTCCACCTCTGAACTAGAATTGCCCTGTTCTGACCCACTACTGTAGCAAAGATGTGAACCTCCACATATGGCGGGAATAATCTTCATCAACTCAGGCTGCTTAATAACAAAACAGCACAGACTGGGTGGCTTATCAAAAACAGAAATTTATGTCTCCCAGTTCTGGAGGCAGGAAGTACAAAATCAGGGTGCCAGTATAGTCTGGCTGTCCTGGGAGCCCTCTCCTGGGTGGCTGATGGCTGACTTCCCGCTGTATTCTTACATGGCAGAGAGCAGAGCAAACCAAATCTTCTGAGACTTATCAGGGCACTAATCCCATTCACGAAGGCTCCACCCTCTTGAACTCCCCTAATGCTAATTACCTTCCCAAAGCCTCGCCTCCTAAAACCATGATACTAAGGTATAGGGTTTCAACATATGAATTTTGGGGTGTCACAAACATTCAGCCCATGACAGGGATGGAATGGATAAGGGGGTGGAGAAATGAGGAAGTAAGGGAGTCAAGAAATAGAGGCAATACCAGTAATAATATGGAGCTGGAAAAGTGACCTTTTTCTGCCCCAACTCTTAGCAGCTCAGCTCCTTGGCCCCTAGATCGTCGATCAGGCCTATGTTTATCTCATCTGTCTATCAAAACCCTTTTAAATTACTTATTCCTCATCTCTTCTTTCTTTCTTTCTTTCTTTTTTTCTTGTCTCTTTTTCTTATCAGAATATAAACCAATTGAGCAGTTGGCTGTGAAACAATGAGATTATACCAGTGGACACACTTGTCAACCAAAAGCTGCTAGATCAATACAAAGTAACATTGCTATTGTTATCATTATAGCAACAAAGGAAAACCCAGAGAATGACTATAACCTGTTGGAGGTTAACCAAACTCATTGAGGTAATCAGTTTGCTACATATATATATTTGTGAACACCGAATCCTTATGTTGTACACCTTAAATGTATATAAGGTTATGTGTCAATTATATTTGATTAAAACTAGAAGAAAATAAAATTAACATTTTCTCCGATGAAAACAACCCCCCCCCCAAAAATTCTGAATCAGTGTGCTATTTGCAAGAGTCAAGAAGAACCAGAGTCAGAAAGTTCTAGCAACCCACGAAAAGACCTTTCACATTATTACCTGATTTCCAACTTTTGCCAACTAGGGCTTGAGGCATCCTGTCTCAGACAGTTTAAAAGTGGACACTGGTATCTGGAGAAAATGTAGGCTTTGTAAATGTGATAGCAACTTTCAGACCTGGGCTAAACCATACCACCTGTTCATAAATCATTAGAGTTTTCTGCCCTGACATCGCCTCTCAGAAAATTTCTAGCTCTATTGTCACTCATCTTATGTAAACAGATCACAACTATATCTATCAATGAGAGTTGCCAAAGCTAGGAAAAATACCCTAGGAAAAAAATACATCTATCAATCCAGATGGTATGAGAAGGATCTTAATCAAAATACAGCATCCAAAAACATCTGGTCTCATAAGCTTTGTTTATCATTGCCTAGACCTCAGCGGCAGCTTTGTGATTTGTAGGTGGCCTGGTATTTCTTACAGTGTTCCAGATGGGTTTTTTTTGAAATCAATGACAGCCACAGGAAATTTGTTTAACATTATAATTTTTAATCATGAAGGGGTGCACAATACTCTTGACTTTCATTTCCTCTCAAAATCTTCTCAGATATCTTTGTATTCATTTTTAAAGTTTATTGAAAGAATGTCTCACTTTCACATCCCACAGTTATTTATTACAGGAAAAAAATATGTACATTTTTTGTTTTTATTTTCTCCAGACCAATCATAGTTCTTGTCATATCCTAAGGCCTCAATAAATGTGTGAATTAAAGGAATAAATGAATGAATGATCATATTAATTAAATTTTTTTTTCTCTTACGAGCATGATAACATTGCAAGAGGATACACCCGCCCACCCCCACACACATATAGTAACTGGTTTTGTGAAAAGAGGGAAAAAGGTAAATTATTTCAAGAGAAATATTTTATATTTATCATAAATCAATTCCATATCAAATGACCGTGTAGATTCTTGATAAACTAGCAATCAATATAAGTGATTACAGGATTGTCTATGCTAGCATTCTATAAAATAATCACTTCAGCTGCGGAATTTATACATGTTTCCATGGTTTTCTAGTTAAATGTGCTGGTACAGTGCCTGAGGCCCACTGAGACCTTCTGTAGATTCAGGAATCTGCTTGCTTTATCGTACAGCTCTATTTATTCATAACTGTCAAACCACCAGCAAGTTATCAGCCCACATTCAAGACAGGCACCAAGCTGCACTTTTGTTAATATGAGCTCCTGAGGGAAACAGAAACGAAACTGTTTTATACAATTTTAAACTCGTAAGAGAAAACACAGGAATCTTTTTCAAAAACAATAAAATCCTTTCTCCTCAAGAGGTTTTTCTTTCTTGGTGTTGTTTAAGCAAGGACTGTTTTGGAAATGCTGACATGATCTTAGCAAAGGCATCCAGAGGGAAACATATAATATGTTTATTTATCTTAGAAACCACAGGAACATTGCAAAAGGCCAGAATTGGCCCTGTAAAATGTGTTGCTAACATGTACAGTGTGATTGCTTAGTTTGGATAAAGTCAAGTCACTTCTTCACTGATAAAGGACAATCTATATTCTGGCATCTCCCGAATTTATGTCTACAGCCCAACCCTCTCCCCTGAGCTCCAGACTCCTAAATCCGAAGCCTCCTTGCTACCTCCATGTGGAAACTGAATGAGAATCTCAAAATGAACAGATCCAAAAAAAACTTTTGATTCCCCCCCCCCACCACCACCCCCACCTCCTCACAGTCTTTCCCATCTTAGGCAATGGTGACTTCATCCTCTCAGAGGCTCAGGCCAAAATTCTTGGAGTCATTTCTGTCTCTATTCTTTCTTTCTCCCCATTTAGTTTCTCAGCCCTCCTTGTCCTCTGTATCTGTAAGACACTTCCATAGTGGGACCCTTCTCAGCGACTTCTCTGCTACTATCCAGGTCATGATACTGCTACGAACCAGCATCCCATCGTGCTGGATTATTGCAACAGCATCCTAAATATCCTTCCTGCGTCCCTCCTTGTCCTTCTATGGTTTATGCAGTCGAAGATAGCCCCTGAGAGACAGTTGAATCAAGTCATCTTTCTACTGAGAACCCTTCAATAGCTTCCTGTCTTGCTCAGAGGAATTGGTAGTCTTTAAAATTGCCTGAAAGTCCTACAGGGTGTGGGCTCCTATTCCCTCTCTGACTTTGCCTTCTCCTTTCTCCCTTTCCTTTGTTCACATTTGACCTCCCTGCTATTACTAGAACCTGCCACGCAAACTTCCAATTTAAGGCCCCCCCCCCTTTTTTTTTTTTTGGCTTGCTTCCTTCTGTCTTTCATATCCTTGCTCACCTGTCACTTAGCTGAAGGTCTTTCTCTGACCATCTTAGGTGAAAGAGCGGGTCCCGCCCCCCACATGCCCCACCCCGTTTCCTTTGTCACGCCCTGCACCACGTGACGGCTCCCGCATGGTGGCGGTGACACATCCTTCCTTGCTGCACCTTGGCCACTAGGGCAGCTTCAGGCACACGGTGGGGCTCTAAGAAACATGTGTTGAATAAACAAAGTCGTCTGTGCCAGAAAACATAGCGGGCCTGGGCCAGGAGGCTTGGATTATTTCGATATTTTGTGGAAGCTTTAAAGTTGATTTGTGTCCCTATGCTTGTTCATGGCAACGTGCAAGCAGTCGCTTAGCCTTCACAGTCCATATTGAAATAAATGGCCTGGGGAGGAAGTCTCCAGATCACCGAGGGCTGACACATCGCTGTGAGTCCTACTGTGAGGAGGCGTCTCCCCCAGTCCTCCTCTGATTATCCCACCTTGAGGGGAACACATGGACTGTCTCTTACTTCAAAATTATTTAAATTCATATGAAGGGTGTTTTACACTCCACGATGTTTTTGTGTGTATTTGATTGTATTAAGGGTAGAGTTTTCCCTCTCTCGATTTTTCTTCGTTTTCCACTGTTCCGCTCTGTTGTGCGAAATTGGCAGTCTGTCGCAGACCTGTGACTCGAAGTAACTGTGACAGCTGGTGTGCTGGGGTATGTAAGTAGATCCACTGAAAAGATTCTGCAGCAGTAAATGTGGGACTTGCAAAATGAGCAGCAAAGTGAAGAATTAAACGGCTGTGATATCGACTCTGCCACCTCTAATAAATACCTCTGCGGCAGGAGAACAGAGTCTGATGGGCGATGGGATCTGGTCAAGAGCTGTGTGTGTTAGGGGCAGTCTTCCAGAAGGCCTCCCTGGAACTCTGGATGAATGGGAAACTGGTGTAAATAACATGTCCAGTTTACTTGAGGGATTAGGCATTTCTTTGTTTGTATGGACAATAAAGCAATGGGATCTTGCATCTGTAGCTGTGATTAAACTGCAGAACGAAGGAGTTCTTGGAATAGTATTATGGGGTAGGAGGAAGGGAAAAAAAGAAAAGAGAGATAGAGATGATGATTCAGTAAAATAAGTGAACCAGAAAGAAAGAAAAGACCCAATCTATGACTGATTTATGTGATGAGAATGACACGGTAATTTTCACTGCCAGATCAAGGTCATTGAAGAAGAATGCATTAAAAAGAACATAAATACTGTGTTCTGGAAAACTTGGGTGGCTTGAATATAGTAAGATGACTTAAAACTAGTATGAATGCATGAAGGGTGCTTACCCAACCACAGAGGGTCAGAGGCAAATTTACACTTTCCAAACTCTTATGTAATCCATACACAATCAAACACAATTGATAACAAAAATAAGAAAAAAAAATAAGTAGTTTTATAAAGATAAAAAGAAAGTGAGTGTTAATGGTTGAATTGTGTCCCTTCCCCCACCCCCCAGATATGTTCAAAGTCTAATCTCTAGTACCTGTGAGTGCGAGAGACCTTATTTGGAAATCGGGTCTTTGAAGATGTAATCAAGTTAAGATGAGGTCATACTGAACTGGGATGGGGCCTAATCCAATATAACTGGTGTCCTTACAAGAAGAGACACAGACACACAGGAGAAGAAAGCCTTGTGGAGATGGTGGCAGAAATTTGCGTTTTGCTACCACAAACAAAGGAACATCTGAAGCCACTCCGAAGGTAGGAGAAGCAAGGAAGGATTCTTCCCTAGAGGCTTTGGAGGGAGCACGGCCAACACCAGAAAAATGAGAGGGTAAATTTCTGAGATTTCAAGCCACTCCCTTTGAGGTCGTGTGTTACAGCGGCCCTAGGAACCTCACACAGTGGGGGTTTCCCCCCGGAGCCAGCCAGGGGTGGGGGTGGGCGGACAAGAGTCAGCCATGGTCCCACACGAGATGAGAGAACTCTTTTGTTTTGTTCCTCAAAGTACGGACCAAGAAGCAGCAGCCTTCCTGGGAGTTTGTCTGAAATGCCTAATTTCAGACCCCATCTTAGACCTGAGAACTAATTGCTCTTGAGATGATTGCAGCCCAAACTATATGACCTGGCAGCCAACGTTATGTGAACCCCTTCCATGTGCGGGGCTCTGGTCTAAGAGTTACACAGTACGTTAACCCACTTCATTCACACACCAACCTGTAAGGTAGGGACTAATATTATTTCCATTTCACAGGTAAGGAAATGAGCTACTGAAAGGCTAAGCAACATTGCTAAGTTATGCAAATAGCAACTGTTGAAGTCAAGGAAATAAGCCATATCTATCTTTATTTCAAAGGAAACATATGTAAGAAAGAAGTTGCTTTGCTACCTGAGAGAGGGGTGCTGAAGGGTCAGGCCTCACTCCCTCGTGAGTCCTGACAAAATTAGGCAAAGGGGTGTTGGAAGATCCGTTTTGCAGATCAAAGTCCAAATGGTCTTCTCTGTTCCTTCTCTTGATCCATCCCTCACCTGGTTGTAAGTTAAGTTACAGGGTAACTGCCAGATTTTCTCCTACAGCAGGAAGGCTACCACATGCAGGAGGGAGGACAAGAGAAGAGAGGGTAGTTTTCAAGGTCCAGCTCTTAAGAAAATATCTAGTGAAACCGTGGACCTTGAACACCAAGGGAAACTACCATTTCACGGTAGTAACGAGAGTGGGATCCCCTGGGAGATGTAAGAGAGAAGAAAAATAAAGCCATTTCCTCCCTCCTATTGACCATTCTGGGAGAGCGATGTTTTGTGGGCCAGCAAGACTGTGGAGAAAGAGAAAGAGTGGCTTCTTCTCATATCCTCTCTAGCCCTGTGTGTATTAAAGGTAGACTACTGCGTCTATTTCAGAAGAAGGTAAAGAAGTGGAGGAAGCCCCTCCTTTTTATGTCAGCCTATCAGAGAAGACGTGCCTAGGCACACCTCTGGGTCTTTGAACTTACTCTCTTGCCTTTAGCCCCTTCTTCCAAATGCTCCTGTTGAACTCTTACACATTCATCAAAACCCACCACAAAAATTACTTCCTCAGTGAAGTCTTTCGTGGTCCTCTCTGCTCATTCGGCTGCCCTTGGCAGAGCTGATCATCCCTCCTATGAGCCACTCCCATAACTTGCATTTAGAAGCATACTTTGGGGATGTTGTGGGCTCAGTTCCAGACCACCACAATCAAGCGAATATCCTGATAAAATGAGTCAAATGAATTTTTTAGTTCCCCAGTGCATATAAAAGTTATATGTACACTATACTGTAGTCTATTAAGTGTGCAATAGCATTGTGTCTAAAAAATTTATGTATCTTAATTAAAAATGCTTCATTGCTAAAAAATGGTAACCATCATCTGAGCTTCCAGTAAGTCGTAATCACTGATAACAGATCACCATCACAAATATAATAATAACGAAAAAAGCTTGAAATAGTGCAAGAATTACCAAAATGTGACAGAGACACAAAGTGAGAGAACGTTGTTGGAAAAATGGTGTCAATACACTGGCTCAATGCAGGGTTGCCTCAAACTTTCCATTTTTAAAAAACACAACATCTGCAAAGTGCAACAAAGCAAAGCACAGTAAGATACGATTATGGCTTTTCTTTTTTTTTTTTTTAAAGATTTTATTTATTTATTTGACAGAGAGAGACACAGCAAGAGAGGGAACACAAGCAGGGGGAGTGGGAGAGGGAGAAGCAGGCTTCCCGCAGAGCAGGGAGCCGAAGCGGGGCTCGATCCCAGGACCATGGGATCATGACCTGAGCCGAAGGCAGACGCTTAACGACTGAGCCACCCAGGCGTCCCCGATATACCTGTATTTCTAATGATAAAATTTATCCCTCTGTATTTTTATTTGCTTAATGATTGGTCTTTGTTAAACTATGATCACCTTAAAGTCAAGAATGGCATCTTATTCATTTTTATATCCTTAGTTAAACACAGGCCTAGTAAATATTTTTGCATGAATAGAAATACACTCCACACCATGAAAATCATATTTAAACTCATTGGGAGGGGTGCCTGGGTGGCCCAGTTGGGTTAAGCGTCTGCCTTCAGCTCAGGTCGTGATCTCGGGGTCCTGGGATCGAGTCCCACATCGGGCTCCCTGCTCAGTGGGGAGCCTGCTTCTCCCTCTCCCATTCCCCCTGCTTGTGCTCTCTCTCTGTCCAAAAACTAAAATCTTTAAAAAATTAAAACTCATTTGGAGTATTTAGAACATCACATCCAATATGATGTCATTAATGATGTGTGGCTATTAACTTTAAATTAATTAAAATTAAATAAAATTTAAAATTTAGTTCTTCAGTTCCATCACATTTCTAGCGCTCCTACCTGGGTATGCTAATGGGTACCATATTAGACAGTGCTGATACAGGACATTTTTAAAGTTGAACAGTGTAGTTTCATTTTTTTTATGAACAAATTTATTCTTTTTGAAGTGTAACAAATCACAATGGTGGAATGACCCATTATTTTACAGCCCTGCACCATATGGCAAAGAAGATGAAAGATGCTATGGATGTTCAGTAATTCTTCATTGTGGGACACAAATACATTCTTTTCTAAAGCAGCAGACAACACTTCGAAAGGATGGAAAGTTCACCTTTCTTATTTACAAGCTGTGTGTCCATGGAAAAACTACTTGATTTCTCTGAGGCTTCATTTGCTCATCTGTAAAAAAAGATATTAAATAACCATACATAGCCCACAGGGCTATTGTAAGTATTAAATGAGACACTGTATGTACAGTTAAGACATAGTATTGAATAAATGACAGCAATTATGTTTATGGCACCTGCATCTCAGGACACTGACCTGTTACCACAATGCAGCAGAACTGCTAAGAACCATAAATAGATGCCCTTCTCAGTTTTTCAGACTACCACCTTTGGCCCTGACATGCTTTGAGTTGTATAGTTGTAAACTATGATGAAAGCAAAGGCTGACCCTAACTTGACCAGCACACATCAGAATTATAACTCTGGCTTTGCATGTATTATATCTGAGTTTCATTATCTGTGAAATAAGAACAGTACATTCTCATGGGATTTTTGTGATAAGCAGATGTGGACCAAAAAGAGCCTAGCACAGAAGCTTTGTATGCACTGAAGAAACTCCAGAAATAAAGATCTATTGCTGTTGTTATCTTTGTACCAGGACTTGTCTCATATTTATAATATATTCAGTGCTAGTTTATTGAATGAATGAATGAATGAATGAATGAATGAAATATGCTGAATCAAGAAATAGCCTCTCCTACTTATTTATTGCCTGATGCCAGACTGTGAATAAATATCACTAATATGATCACTTCATGGAAGTCCAGCATGTGATTAAATAGCTCACACAAAGCACTGTATATTTCAGGCAGTAATTGTTATAAAGGAGAATATGACCTTGACTACAAGAGCTTAGAGCTCTCCGTTCTGATTCTCATGATTATCCAAATATTATTTTTATTTTCTGGCAAATTTATGTATAATGCATAATTGACTGCCCACTAATATTGACGGTGTAAGTTTTTTGTTTACACTTTGATTTTTAACACTAACCATTTCTTTAAATTAGTAAAATGCTGCTTCAGTCAAAGCCATTATAAAAATAGCCCCATGTTTCCTAATGGAAAACCAGATTCAGTTAATCATTTGATGAAGTTTTATCAAACATTGTTTTGTTTGTTAGCACCTCTGATTAATGCAGAAAAGTCTAAAATGATTGGATTTCAGAAAAGGTGCCTGGGATGACATAGGATGTGAATGTCATGTTTATCTGTGGTTGCTGAAATTCGTTTAATAATCTTACAGATATAATTATAGTGCCTGGGCTTATTAGTTATTCTCCAAGTGCCCTGACCAGATCCATTTTTCTTCCGTCTCTGTCCTGCCCCAAGAAGAGCCTTCCTCTCTCTAGCTTTCTTGATGGTTGTCTTCCCTTTAGGCTTCATCGGTGGGAGGATCTGATGTAGAAGGAGAGAAGGGGACATACCTAACCTCTGGCAGATGTGGCATCCTTCCTGGAACATAGCTGCCTGGGCTCAGAAATCCTCCAAAGTTGTCCTCTCACTTGGCTCCAGAAACTCAATTCTTCCCCTGCCCCTGTAGCCATTTGGGCGGCAACGGTTTTCCATCATTGGCATCTCTTGGTGCCTTGTCATCCATTGTTTGGTGCAGTAGACTCTGCACACACTCTATAATAGTCCCTTCATTAAATTATCTTCATTTGAACTCTCAGATGTAAATTCTGTTTTCTGCCAGATGCTGACTTACACAAAGATTAAAAGAGAAAGTTTGGTTACCAGGTATTTACCAGGTATTTGACTACAGGAAAGTTACTTAATTTCTCCTAACTTCAGTCTACTTTTCTACAAATTGGGAATAACAATAGCCTTTACTCATTTACTCTCTAAAGCTATGAAGTTGCTATGTAATAATTAAAGAGAATCTCATGACTTCTCCTGGAAATTTTGTGTTGATATGCTTTTGTGTTCTGAGTAGTAAATAATGAGGGAGATTCATATTTCAACCATAAGGGAAGCCAGCTTGAAAATGTAATAAAGACAGGCAAAGTTGAAAGAACTGCAGAGAAATTTGGCTGGAACTCTGATCAAACTGAACCTAAAGGCTCATCTAATAGCAGGACTGTTTGGGTTTTCCGTTATGGTTTAAACCAGTTTGGATTTGGGGGTGCCTGGGTGGCTCAGTCGGTTGAGAATCCAACTCTTGATTTTCACCTCAGGTCATGATCTCAGGCTCTTGAGATTGGGCCCCACGTTGGGCTCCTCACTCAGCGAGGAGTCTGCTTGTCCCTCTCTCTCCCTCTCTAACCCTCCCCCTATGCGCATACTTGTGTGTGTGCTCTCTCTCTCTCAAACAAATAAATAAAATCTTAAAAAAAAATAACAGTTTGGATTTGGTTATCAGTATTTGCAACCATAAAACATCCAACGTTGTAGACAAAACAAACTATCCTCACATGTTTGTTTATTAGATGTTGATAGCATAAATGTAGTTTTTAGTAAATCTCCACTTTTTGTAAATCAGCCCATTCCCCAGGCTTGTTGAATGGTCTGCTGTGATAGGTCTCTATAATTCCTGAAGAAAAAAATTCCAAATTTGAAGGTTTAACTAAATGCAAGAACTATTTCTAATACATCTAGTAATTATAGAAATATTCAGGTGAGCAGCCTGATTATACACATGTTTTAAAACTGATTTAGTATCCTAGTAACTGAAAATACCAGCTTTCTAGACCAATCAGAAAAAGAATCAGCTTTGGGCTTTATCAGCTTAGCACTGATTATAGATAATGTAAGTTATAATACACAAATGTCAAAAAACAGGAGTAAAAGAAATATCTGAGAACTTGAAAAGATGTGCCATTTTTGTCTAGAACACAATGTCTGCTCTCTTCAGAAAATGGGGTTTAGGGAAGATTTACAATTACACTTTTATACAATGGTAATTTTGAATGTATTTGTACATTTATTTTTTTCAAAATGATGACATTAGCAAAAATCTTACATAGCCTGTATTGAATTTACATATTCAAATGAGGCTTTACCAATAATAGAGGATTAACACAGAGCTACATAGAACTTGAAGTTTGACTTTATGTCAAAGGTAACACCCTATGGAGCTACAGAAGATGGATACTTTTTTTATTTGATTCCTTCTAAAAATTAAACAAGAAAAGCTTTACTAAATTGTTGACATATATATATATATATATATATATATATATATATATATATTTACTCCAAATTTTATGTTTAGGGAAATAAGAATATCTGCAATAGTCCAGTTAACATCAACAGAAAGCTTCAAAAAAGAATTCTGAAAATGGCAGGCAAAATATTTTTTTATTGTAGGCAATTATTTAAACTGCATATTTGGCTTTATGTATTATAAATCATGTGGGAAAAAGATCCACATTGCAGTTAAGTCTCCAGTATCCAGCTTTCATTTTTTTTTTTCTTGAGCAATGATATTAATGGGATTTTGCCAGGTTATAAAAACAAGGGCTTTCTTGGGAATTATTTATAATTTCCAAGCTGGATGGCAGAGCGCACATAGACACATCGGAAGGTGGATGGCTGGATCTCCCAGTACTGGACTGGGTTGCTGAAAAGGCTCACACCTGAATAAGAGGCCTTTTTGGTGTTGTATCCAGGTGGGCAGAAGTCGTTAGACCCAACTGCAGAGATATTGTTGTTATGAAGGTAGACAACCTACAAAATGAAATAATGGAGAATGATTATTTTCCTCTAAATAGACTAAGCCATTCATGTAAATACTTTATTCTTTTCCCTTTATTCTTTATCCTTGACCCTTTCTCTTACACTCTTCACCCAACCATCAACAAATGCTGCTAGCTCAATCTTCAAAATGTATGTGTAATCCAGTCCTTCTCCCCATACTGACTCCTACAACATTGTCCAAAACTGCCGTTATCTCCTTCTGGAGGATTGAAGTCATCATTCCTACTTCCTCTTTTGCTCTAAAATCACTTTCTTCCTTCCTTCCTTCCTTCCTTCCTTCCTTCCTTCCTTCCTTCCTTCCTCCCTTCCTTCCCTCTTCCTTCTCTTTTTCTTTCTTCCTTCCCTCCTTCCTTCTTTCTTTTCTTTTTTTCTTTCTTCTTTCTTTCTTTCTTTCTTTCTTTCTTTCTTTCTTTCT